>NC_085137.1:29274778-29574778 GCF_035046485.1 Aedes albopictus
AGTTAAAACAAGGTTCAAGAAGGAACTTCAATACTCACTTCGATCCATCGACCAGATTCACCGTCCCGCTCGGTGTCGTCGGTTGGCTACCGCTCTGATTTACGCTACTACTGCTAATACTATTGCTAACACTACTGCTACTGTTGCTAACGTTGTTGGCGACGACGCCGTTGCCACTGCCGCCGCTGCCACTAGGAATCTCGGTGTAGGTGCTGATGGGAAACAGCCGATTATTGCTACGACTAGATCGGACCGAATTGCTCTGGTTGCTGCTGTTGCTGTGGGTGCTCCCCGTCCCATTCGAGGATGCCAGCGAAGCGTTGGACGCCGTCCTGTGCTGATACCGGAGATCTTCGCCCACCGGTGATCCTCCGGAGCTGGAACTGGTGGGACTTGATTGTTGTTGCTGTTGCTGTTGGTGCTGCTGTTGCAGGCCATTGCTCAGATGCGGCGAATGGTGATTGTGGTGATGGAGCGATCCCATCGACGCCGAAGTGGACACTGGATGACTGGAGTTGTTGCCACCACCGAGCAAGTTCTGGTGGTGCAGCAAATGTTGCTGCTGCTGCTCGTCACTCGTCATGAACAGGATGCTTTCCGAATTGTGGCGCTGAGGTGTCCGGACGCGTGAACTGTGCGCAATCAGCTGCGAGCTGGAACCTGTTGATGAGTAATGAGAGTGATCGGACGTTAGTCATCGAGTTTTGGTGGGTGTGTCAATATGAGTAATTAGTGGAAAGTATGACATAGATTACGCCATTCGATCGTTCGTGATCGATTTCAAGAACTTCCTGGAGACCTGAGAGAGTAAATGTAAGGGTTCAAGGTGAAACAACGTCGTAAAACCGACACATTTGCATAATAGGATCTAGCGCAAAACGATCGTTCTGTAGTATTCAACTTCATCTTCCATGTCGCGTTGTCTCAAGTACTACGACTTCGAGTTCAAACTTCGCGCGGTTACCCATTCAGGAAAGGTAATAAATTTGTCTCGCGCGAGGGCGAAATAATTGGTTTTGCAACCATAACCATATACACGCACGCACGCTCTTAAAAGAACATCGATTGTCGTCGCGTCTTAGTAGTGCGCCTTCAGCGGCGTGGCGGCGGCTTCGGACGTTCGGAAGGGAAATAGGTACTAAAACGGCGGCCGTTGTTGAATTGAAGCACTGCAAATTGAGTGAGTAATAAGGAACTGGCGGCGCACAGGCAGTTGTCGAAACTCCTTAGCGTTGCTAAATAGTCATAAATGTCAAATTAGCGCGATGCTTCGAGCTGCAAAAGTGATGTAAATTGTATTATGCTTTTGGTCGAAATACGAAGTGGCCGAACGTGCGAAAATTGATTTTTAACCTACTTAGAAATGTCGCAACTCAATTTGGATTAGTGCATATTGTTGCTCTTAATTAGCTTAATGATGCGCAACAGAAAAAATAGATTCAAATTTACTTCGCAGCTGCAACTTCGCATGTGCTTCTAGCGACGACTTCGATTTGGTGGTGCGACGATAATATGATGAATGGGGTTTGTTCCGCGCGATGAGATGTAGGTACTAAATACTTAGTGTTATTAGATTTACCTACAGAAGGCCGGAAGGAAGAAGGCGACGCTTCTGGTGGGAGACAAATTAGCTAATGGGATAGCAGCTGTGAGCGAAGATTTTATTTTATTTGTTGCGCAAACAATTACGAATTCATCAACTTACAGTCAATTTTAGCGTGCAGTATGTTCTTTCTATAGAAATTCTCTAAGAGATTATTAAGGAATTTCCCAAGATTTCTTCACATTCCTTTAGAAATTTCTCCAGGGTTTTCCTCTAGAAAATTTCTCTATGGATTCCTCTCAAAAATAGGATAGCCTGAAAATAGGTGTTTTTTCAGGTATTACTTCTGGAATTTCTTCAGAAAATCCATCTATGGATTCTTAAAATATTTCTGTTTTCATAAAATCTTTCAGGAATTCATTAAGAACTTTCCTAAGATTCTATTTCATTTCCTTATGAAATGTCTTCAGCGATACTTTCGGAAATATTCTTAGAGACTTTTTAATATTCTTAGAACTACTTCAGAAATTTCTTCAAAAGTGTTCCATGGATTCTTTCAGAAGTTGTTCCAGCAGTTCCTTCAGGAATTGCCCAATCTATCAATTTATCAATCTATCAATCTATCAATCTATCAATCTATCAATCTATCAATCTATCAATCAATCTATCAATCTATCAATCTGTCAATCTATCAATCTATTAATCTATCAATCTGTCAATCTATCAATCTATCAATCTATCAATCTATCAATCTATCAATCTATCAATCTATCAATCTATCAATCTATCAATCTATCAATCTATCAATCTATCAATCTATCAATCTATCAATCTATCAATCTATCAATCTATCAATCTATCAATCTATCAATCTATCAATCTATCAATCTATCAATCTATCAATCTATCAATCTATCAATCTATCAATCTATCAATCTATCAAACTATCAATCTATCAATCTATCAATCTATCAATCTATCAATCTATCAATCTATCAATCTATCAATCTATCAATCTATCAATCTATCAATCTATCAATCTATCAATCTATCAATCTATCAATCTATCAATCTATCAATCTATCAATCTATCAATCTATCAATCTATCAATCTATCAATATATCAATCTATCAGTCTATCAATCTATCAATTTATCAATCTATCAATCTATCAATCTATCAATCTATCAATCTATCAATCTATCAATCTATCAATCTATCAATCTATCAATCTATCAATCTACCAATCTATCAATCTATCAATCTATCAATCTATCAATCTATCAATCTATCAATCTATCAATCTATCAATCTATCAATCTATCAATCTATCAATCTATCAATCTATCAATCTATCAATCTATCAATCTATCAATCTATCAATCTATCAATCTATCAATCTATCAATCTATCAATCTATCAATCTATCAATCTATCAATCTATCAATCTATCAATCTATCAATCTATCAATCTATCAATCTATCAATCTATCAATCTATCAATCTATCAATCTATCAATCTATCAATCTATCAATCTATCAATCTATCAATCTATCAATCTATCAATCTATCAATCTATCAATCTATCAATCTATCAATCTATCAATCTATCAATCTATCAATCTATCAATCTATCAATCTATCAATCTATCAATCTATCAATCTATCAATCTATCAATCTATCAATCTATCAATCTATCAATCTATCAATCTATCAATCTATCAATCTATCAATCAATCAATCCATCAATCCAGCAATCTATCAATCTATCAATCTATCAATCTATCAATCTGTCAATCTATCAATCTGTCAATCTATCAATCTATCAATCTATCAATCCATCAATCTAACAATCTGTCAATCCATCAATCCGTCAATCTAACAATCTATCATTAATCAATCAATCAATAAAAATTAATCAATACATTTATCAATCAACTTGTGAATACTTTTGTTTAATTTCAATAAAAATTAATTTCTGTCTGTTTGGCCCTTATGAACTGTAAAACTACTGAACAGGTCAGCGTGAAAATTTGCATATTGAGGTTTTTGGGGCCCGAGGAAGTTTCTTCAGATGGTTTTAGACCTAAAAAACTGCTGTTTTTAATTTTTTTTTGAATACAATTTGTTTGGAGATTTCATTGTAAAACCTTGTGAGAAGGTTACATTGAACAAAAAGTCACCTCGAACAGGTCATTCAACTTTCCATTTATTTTATTTCAATTTCAATCGACAACAGATTCGAATCAATCTCGATTTCCTCCTCTCGTACAATTACCGTTTCTTATAATATTTACAATCCAATCTAGGAAAAGTGATTTCTCATCGATAAACAACCGACAAATCCTACAAAATACAATTTTCATGTAAATCGGCAATAAATTGCCGGGAACATTTATCTCCCGGCCAACTGACTACAACACAAGATCGAACCGATCTGTGTACCCATCCAGTGCCCAGTTTTCTGAAGATCGCGCCCGCTCGCGGAAAAGTTTATGATTTAAGTGCGATGATTCAACTCCGGATGTCATGCGTCGTCGTCGTTGTCGTCCCATCGTTGTCCCGTGTCTGTCGTGTCGTGTCTACACTCTACAACGCGGTTTGATGTCACTGACCAGCACAGACGGTGACGGTGGCGATGCCTTCGCCGAGAAGATGCGACACGGGGAGAAACACTATATAATTACAGATTTTATTGCACCTCATCTATAATGTGCGGCGCGGCGACACGTTCGTTCTGCATAGGTCTGCCGGTGCGGTGGTGGAGCACGGAAATCGATCGGCGGGTGTCTGTCTAGGCTGGCCGTCAGGTCAGCGAAGCGACCAAGAACGTCTTCTTTTGCGAAGCAGTCAGTGGCTTTCAAAACGGAGTGAGATTTCGCCAGATGACTGTATAGAAAATGTTTTGTTTTTATCTTACAAATTGGTACGAAGGTTCTCAAAATTTAATGAAATTTTTTTCACTTGTAGGGTTCACATATACAAAACTAAATTTTAAAAAATCAGGGTCACCTAATTTTCCGGAAAACTCCAGTGGAAAACAAACATTTTCTACAGACACCACCTACTTTGAAAAATCATAACTCAATAACGAAGCATCGTAGACACATTTTTTTTGTGAAATCGTAAGCAAATTTTCTCAGCAATTGAAAAAAAAAAATACAAGATGAAAATTGTGTTCCAAAAAAAAATTCCACTGTTGAGGAAAATCGGTTGGAAAAGTTGGTAAAACTATTTAGAAGTCCGGAAAAATTGTCAAAAAATCACACAAACCACATCTGGACAATTTCCACAAAATCTCTCTACACAATAACTCAGGAACTTTCGACTTTTCCAACCAATTTTCCTCAACTGTGGATTTTTTTTGTTCAATTTCTGCTTATGATGTCACAAAAGAAATGTGTCTACGCTGCTTCGTTCTTGAGTTATGATGAAGTGTTGTGTATTAAGATCCCTGAAATGAATCTAGTAATGTTTACAAGATGCTCTCTGGCGTGGTAAAGGCTGGGTAATTTGTTAAGGTAAGCAGTGGAAATTTTCGAAAAAAACGGAGCCTAAAGGCACCTGGAAACATCTATGGAGAACTTGATAGTGGCATTCTTGTATTTTTTCAGTTTTTTTAGATACATTTTGCGGTAAAAAATCTAAAGAAAGCCTAATATAATTCCCGGTCGAACATGAAAAGAATATTCTAGTAAAAATTGGTAGTTTTCTGGCGGATTTCAATCGTTTTTTTTTTCATAACGTAAGCTTAAAATAAGAAGATCCTATGTGCTGGTTTAATTTTGAATGAGATTCGTGTGCTTTAAAAAAAAGACAATTACACCGTCTTCGACCTTGCGGCCTCTACAGACTGAACATTACAAACATTCGACAACGGACAACACATATTACACCCAGTGGCCCAGTGGAGAATTTTTCGTTTGACGAAAAGTTTTCCCCGACTGGAGCGGGAATCGAACCCACACTCCGAGGCTTACGAGACACCTAAACGACTGACGCCGCTAACCGCTCGGCCACAAAGCCCACTCGGTCATTTGGAGGTAGGAGTTTCTTCAAGTATTCTCCCAGGCATTCATCCAGGAGAACTGCAGAGATAACTTCAGAAATCGCTTTAGTAATTTTTGTACTGGAATCCCTCAAGAAAAAAAATCGAAGATTCATTCTAGGAATCGCCAAAGGTACCACAAAGGACTTTTCTAGGGTTTCCTTTAGACATTTTTCCAAGTATTTCCAAGGATTTATTTCAAAAAATCTGCTAGTTATTTTGGGCAAATTCTGAAAAAAAACCCTGCAGAAAAATCTGAATTCTGAAGAAATTTCTTAAGGAATTCTTGGAAGAATTAGAACGATTTTTAAAGAAATTTCAAGTTAAATTTCTGAAGAACCTCAAGGAAGAACCTTTGAAGTAATCCCTTGCTGAAATTCCTGAAGAAATCCTTAAAGGAGTTTAAGAAAAAAATACATGAAGTTTCTAGAAGAATCCCTGACGAAATTTTAGAAGAAGTCTGTAGTAGATTCTCTGTAAGAATCTCTGGATTCTCTAGAAAAACATTGAAAAAATCCCAACGAAATCCGGTGAAATAATCCCTGAAAGAATTTTGAAAGAAATTTGTAGAAATACATGGAGAATTTCTCAGGGAAACCCTCGGTAGAATTCTAAAAAAGTGTATTGAGGAGTTTATGGAAAAATTGCTGGATAAATCTTTCCATAACATGCTAGGAGAATTTTCTGAAAGTAATCCTGGAGCAATCTTTGGATGCGTTTTTTTGAAGGATTTTTCTATAGAAATACTTGGAGAATCGCCTAGATAAGCTTCTGTAATGATCCCTGAGATATTTCTAAAGTGATTCCTGTAGAAATTCCTAGGAACTATTTCCGAATAAATTCCTTAAAGAATCCGTGGAGAAATTCCAAGAGTAATCTTCAGAAGAAATTGCAGAGAAATTTCTGAAAAAATGCTTGGAGGGAAATTGTTGAAGTCTCTGCGTGAACTTTTGCAGTATTCTTTGGAGGAATTCCTGCATAATTTTCTGGACGAATCCCTGAATTCCTAGTCATTTTCAATGTTTTACCTAGAGTAATTCTTGAACTAATCTCTCGTGGACTTTTTGCAGAAATGTCTGTACGAAGTCCTGAAGGAATCTCGGGAAAACTAGCTGAAGAAACCACTGAAAGAGTTTATGGAAATACCTTGGAAAGTGTTTCTGAAGAAATCCCTGTAGAAATGTCTGAAGGTCTCCTTAAAGTAATCCCTCACGTATCCGAAACAATCCACAGAAATTCATTTCATTTATTTAGTTAACATCAAATTCATGATAATACTGAATCAACAATTTGCCGCCATAATACTCGATTTGCAGCTGCAGCTCTCCAACGTCGGTCACGCCCAACACTCGCCAGATCACGCTCCACCTGGTCCGCCCATCGTGCTCTCTGCGCTCCACGCCTTCTTGTACCAACCGGATGATTAGCAAACACCAACTTTGCAGGGTTGTTGTCTGGCATTCTTGCAACATGCCCTGCCCACCGTATCCTTCCGGCTTTGGCCACCTTCTGGATGCTGGGTTCGCCGTAAAGTGCAGCGAGCTCGTGGTTCATCCTTCTCCGCCACACACCGTTCTCCTGCACGCCGCCGAAGATCGTCCTTAGCACCCGTCGCTCGAAAACTCCGAGTGCTTGCAGGTCCTCCTCGAGCATCGTCCATGTCTCGTGTCCGTAGAGAACCACCGGTCTTATTAACGTCTTGTACATGGTACATTTGGTGCGGGGGTGAATCTTTTTTGACCGCAGTTTCTTCTGGAGCCCATAGTAGGCACGACTTCCACTGATGATGCGCCTTCGTATTTCACGGCTCACGTTATTGTCAGCCGTTAGCAAGGAACCGAGGTAGACGAATTCTTCTACCACCTCGAAAGTATCCCCGTCTATCGTAACATTGCTGCCAAGGCTTGTCCTGTCTCGCTCAGTCCCACCTACCAGCATGTACTTTGTCTTAGCCGCATTCACCACCAGTCCGACCTTTGCTGCTTCACGTTTCAGGCGGGTGTACTGTTCTGCCACCGTTCCAAATGTTCTAGCAATAATATCCATGTCATCCGCAAAACAGACAAATTGGCTGGATTTCGTGAAGATCGTACCCCGGCTGTTGAGCCCGGCTCGTCGCATAACACCTTCCAGGGCGATGTTGAATAGTAGGCAGGAAAGTCCATCACCTTGTCGTAGTCCCCGTCGAGATTCAAATGAACTGGATAGTTCACCCGAAATCCTTACGCTGTTCTGCACACCGTCCATCGTTGCTCTTATCAGTCTAGTCAGCTTCCCGGGAAAGCTGTTCTCGTCCATAATTTTTCATAGCTCTGTGCGGTCGATACTGTCGTATGCCGCTTTGAAGTCGATGAGCAGGTGATGCGTTGGGACCTGGTATTCACGGCATTTCTGGAGGATTTGCCGTACGGTGAAGATCTGGTCCGTTGTCGACCGGCCGTCGATGAAACCGGCTTGGAAACTTCCCACGAACTCATTTACTTTAGGTGAAAGACGACGGAAGATGATCTGGGATAGCACTTTGTAGGCGGCATTCAAAACGGTGATCGCTCGAAAGTTCTCACACATTAACTTGTCGCCTTTCTTGTGGATGGGACAGATTATCCCTTCCTTCCACTCCTCCGGTAGCTGTTCGGTTTCCCAGATCTTGACTACTAACTGGTGCAGACAGGTGGCCAACTTTTCCGGGCCCATCTTGATGAGTTCTGCTGCGATACCGTCCTTACCAGCCGCTTTGTTGTTTTTGAGCTGGTGGATGGCATCCTTAACTTCCCTCAGCGTGGGAGTTGGTTCGTTCCCGTCCTCTGCTGCACCAACATAGTCATTTCCTCCGCTGCCTTGGTCCTCCGTGCCTACATTCTCTTCGCCATTCAGGTGCTCGTCGAAGTGCTGCTTCCACCTTTCGATCACCTCACGTTTGTCCGTCAGGAGGCTCCCGTCCTTATCCCTGCAGATTTCGGCTTGCGGCACGTAGCCTTTGCGGGATGCGTTGAGCTTCTGGTAGAACTTGCGTGTTTCCTGTGAACGGCACAGCAGTTCCATTTCCTCGCACTCCGCTTCTTCCAGGCGCGCTTTTTCTCCCGGAAGAGACGGGTCTGCTGCTTCCGCCTCTGTCTGTATCGCTCCACATTCTGTCGGGTTCCGTGCTGCAGCATTATCGCCCGCGCTGCATCCTTCTCCTCCAGAACCGCTCTGCACTCCTCGTCGAACCAATCGTTTCGTCGACTCCGTTCTACGTACCCGATAGTGCTCTCGGCTGCGTTGTTGATGGCTGCTTTCACTGTACTCCAGCAGTCCTCTAGAGGGGCCACATCGAGCACACCCTCGTCCGGCAACGCTGCCTCGAGATTCTGCGCGTATGCGGTGGCGACATCCGGTTGCTTCAGTCGCTCTAGATCGTACCGGGGCGGCCGCCGGTAATGTACGTTGTTAATAACGGAGAGTTTTGGGCGCAGTTTAACCATCACCAGGTAGTGATCGGAGTCGATATTAGCGCCACGATAGGTCCTGACGTCGATAATGTCGGAGAAGTGCCGTCCATCAATCAGAACGTGGTCGATTTGCGATTCCGTTTGTTGTGGTGATCTCCAGGTGTAACGATACGGGAGGCTGTGCTGGAAGAAGGTGCTACGAATGGCCATGTTCTTGGAGGCGGCGAAATCGATGAGGCGTAGGCCATTTTCGTTCGTCAGCTGGTGGGCGCTGAACTTTCCAATCGTCGGTCTGAATTCCTCCTCCTGGCCTACCTGAGCGTTTAGATCCCCTATGATGATCTTGACGTCGTGGTTTGGGCAGCGGTCGTACTCGCGTTCGAGCTGCGCGTAAAATGCGTCTTTGTCATCATCAGTGCTTCCGGAGTGAGGGCTGTGCACGTTTATTATGCTAATGTTGAAGAATCGGCCCTTGATCCTCAACCTGCACATTCTTTCGTCGATCGGCCACCAACCGATCACGCGCCTCTGCATGTCGCCCATCACTATAAAAGCTGTTCCCAGCTCACGTGTGTTGCCGCAACTCTGGTAGATGGTATGATTACCTCTAAACGTTCGCACCATAGATCCTGTCCAACACACCTCCTGCAGCGCTACGATTCCGAACCCGCGGTCGTTCAGTATATCGGCGAGTATGCGGGTGCTCCCGATGAAGTTGAGAGATCTGCACAGAAAACATCCTCGAAATATTCATGGAGAAGTTTCCGGAGAACTTCGTGAGGAAAGGCCCTGAAGAAATTTCTTAACGAATCCCTGGAAGAGTTTCTGAAGGAAGCATTGCACGAATGTCTGTAGAAGTCTGTGGAAGCTTTCCTGATTTTTTTATTCTGACTATTTTATCTATATTATTGAGATTTTTAGCCTGATTAGCCTCCAGTTAGTCTAGTGGTTATGGCTATGGATCGCCAATCCGGAGATGGCGGGTTCCCTGGGCATAGTGTATCATTGTACTTGCCACACAATGTACAATGCAATGGCAGGCAAAGAAAGCCCTTCAATTAATAACTGTGGAAGTGCTCAAAGAACACTACGTTGAAGAGAGGCAGGCCAAGTTCCAGTGAGAACGTCGAGCCATAAAGAAGAAGAAGAAGAAGTCTTTGTGAATGGAACTCCTAGAGGATTTTCTAAAGAAAATCACGAAGCAATTTCGGAAGGAATCCACAAATGGTTTTTTTAACCCTCGAGCGATCGCGCTGTTGTATTTTGTACAACATGTTGAAAAAAATCTCGCTTTTTGTACTCAGCATTAGCGTGGTGCTGACGCAGGTAGTCAACCGTGCGAGTTACGGAAGGTTAAAGGAGTACTTAAATTAATTTCTTGGGTAATCTCCAGGAACATTTGGCGAACATTTTAAAGGCAATCTTATGAACTGGAAGAATTTAAGTAAGAAAAACCTCCACAGATATTCCTGACAGAATGCTTTAGAAACTGACTTGAAGATTTTTCGAAAAAATCGCAGGAGACATAAATGAATAAGCATCTGGAGGATAATTAGGCTGGTTTCCTCAATAAATCCTTCTATGGGTTTCCGAATGAATCTTCCTCTCAAAAAAAAAATCTGAAGAAAGTCAAGGAGAATTTTCTGAAGCAATCCATGAATTATTTGCTGAAATAATGTTTTGAGAAATCTCGTTGAGATAGCTAGTGAAATGTCTTAATAAATCACTTAAAGCAACTGAAAAAAATCCATGATAAAATTTCTGAATGAACATTTGATATATTTGGGTGGGTGGGGGCGTCATATGGGGTATTTATTGAATAAATATCTGAAAAACTTCCGAGACGAATTTCTCAAAGAATAATAATTATGCAATTATTGCAATATTCCTTTTTGTTGGCGGGATTTTCTTACAGATGGCTTTTTATTACCGAGTGTTTTTGCACTTGGGCATTTTTTTTTTCAGTATCGTACAAATTGGGCCAAAGGGTTTCAGATTTTCATGGAACTTTTTACACAGGCAGGCCATGGATAAATGAATAAAAAAAAATTGAGAAAAATTCAGGGTCGCCTATTTTCCCGAAAAAACTCAGAGGGAAATTTCTTGTTTTGCCCTGACACTACTTACTTTGAAAAATCATAACTCAAGAATAAAGCATCGTAAAAAGATTTTTTTAAGAAATAAAAGCAAATGTTCTCAGAAATAAAAAAAAATATATATATATGATATGGAAACAGTTTTCCACAAAATTTTCCACAGTTGAGAAAATTCATAAAGAAAATTGATTGATTTGTCTTTATTTAAGAGACTTTCAGCGATAAAGAGATAAAGAAAAGCCGGAAAAACTATGTCCAGGTTCGTGGAAAATTTTCAAAACAATATTTTTGAGGAGGTTATTTCATAAGCTTTAATTGCTGAAATTATTGGAATGCATTTTTTTTTTTCGTTTTTGAGTTATGGCCAATTTTGTTTAAAAATGTCAAAATGTGCCATATAAGCCTTTTTTTTAATCATAACTCAAGAACGAAGCATTGTAGAAACAAAGTTTTATAATGAAAATAAAAGCAAATTTTCCAGAAATCCAAAAAACATATGATGTAGAAAGAAGTTTTTTACAAAATTTTCCACCGTTGTGAAAATTCATATAGAAAAGCCGGAAAAACTATGCACGGTGGAAAACTTTTTGCACTTCATATTTTTTTTTGGATTTCTGAGAAAATTTGCTTTTATTTTCATTAATAATCTTTGTTTCTACAATGCTTCGTTCTTGAGTTATGATTTTTCAAAATAGGTTTATATTGCACATTTGCACAATTTTCAACAAAATTGGCCATAACTGAAAAACGAAAAAAAAATGTGCATTCCAAAAATTTCAACAAATAAAACTTATGAAATAACCTTCTCAATATTTTTTTTTTTTGAAAATTTTTCACGAGTTCGGGCACAGTTTTTCAGGCTTTTCTTTACGAATTTTCTCAACGGTGAAAAATTTTATGGAAAACTTTGTCCAGTTATTTTTTTTATAATCCTGAGAAAATTTGCTTTCATTTCCATAAAAAAAACTTTATTTCTATGATGCTTCGTTCTTAAGTTAAGATTTTTCAAAGTAAGTAGTATCTGGGAAAAACGAAAATTTTCCTTCTGAGTTGTCCGGGAAAATAGGCGACGAAATAAAATAAGCAAATAAAAAACAAAACAAAAAATAAAAAGGGAAGCTGTTAATTATAATTCGAGATGGTCTGAAAATTCGCATATCTATGAAGTAATGGATCACTTTTTTGATGAAATTGTAAAACAGTAAACAAAAATCACGAACAACATGACACAAGGTCCTTTTTAATTATATTTTTTTTAATTCTTTCAGGCTTATTCTGCGCGGCGTGTGAGGTGAGACGAGTCGAATGAAGTGATAAAAAGTCGACTCGCCCCATTTGATTTACATTAGTCGTCTCACGTCACGTGAGACGAAACCGTCCGTCTCACCTCACACGCCGCGCAGAATAAGCCTGTTTGTTACGTTAGAATGATTGATTGAAGAAAATAAAAAAAATATTCATAGTTTTTTTTATTGAAACCTGTACGTAAATTCTATTTTTGAAATAAAAATTAAAAAAAAAATGGATGCTTTTGCTTGTTTTGAAAATCGATGAAAAATATATGTACACATGTTCGTGAAAAAATAATTAAATAAAGAACTGCCCATAACTGCATAACAGTCACATTCGACAAAAGTAGGCATGGGAGAAAATGGAGCCCAAAGTTTGCAATTTGCGTTAGTATGGAAAAGGATCAAAATTTCAAAAATTTGCCAAAAATTCAAAATGAATCTTTATGAAATGAAATCTTCTACAGCTCTTCTTCTATGCTGGGCGAATAGTTGAAAAAATAATTAGACCAAAATATGATTGGCGGTACGCTATGAGACCAGTGTGTATTCCCAGTGTGACTGTTATGCGGTTACATTCGTGAATATTTGATAATGAGACAAAACGACTTGGTATTTTTTTTCACATTTCGTAGAACAAACTTGTCAAGTTCATTTGGGTGAATGAAAGTAATGATGATTTGGAGATGATCCCCGGTATTAACCAAATATGGACAAAAACTGCAAATGTTACAAATATGCAGTTATGGGCAGAGAAGAAAATAAAGTATTTTTATATGCCTTTTTCAAACGTTAGGTGAGGAAAAATGTTTGTGTTGATGCAAAAAGTAATGAATCACGAAACCCGGTGCATGAAAAACATCTCATTCAAATTGAAGAAAATCGAGTCAAAAATGACATTTTTTCATGTTTTGGACTAGAAATGCTCCAAAACTAAATCGATACCCAGATAACAAACTCATAAAAAAAAAAACAAACACAAATCGAACATCTTAGGGTATCTTCTATTTCTCTACTCTATTTGATGATCTTCCATAAGTTTCAAGTTATGCTGGTATGGGGATTGCACAGTCTGTGCACTGCTTCATCATTTGTAGAGTAATTCTTTGATAGCCCGTTCCGTTAGCAAAGGTTTAGAGGTTCTGCAGAAGAAAAAAAACCGTACTGATCAATTTCAACAAATGCATGATGACCAATAAGTGCCTCTCTAACCTTTTCAATTTGAAAATCTCCTCCCCAACGACGCTACTTCCGGGCTGATCGAGACGGAAGTACTCTTCCAGCTCCTGGAGAGAGCAACCGGCGGCCGGGCCGTTCAGCAATTTACGGGCACTTTCACGGAATCGTTCGATACAGTTCTCTATTTCGGCATGCATGGCGTCCAGTTTGTCTCGGGAAACGGCGGCGGTGGCACCCCCCTGGCTGAGGTACCGCTCGGTGGCGTCGTTCATCTGAGTACACAGACACAGCAGGATAAAGTCCACATACCGGGAGCGGATGGCGTGGCGGGACCGGATGTGCGACTTTTCCACCGATTCTAGGTGGAGTGCGTATAGGAGCAGGGTGCTGATGAGGATGACCGTGAGAATTCCGAAGGTGACACCGAAGGGGAACTCCTGCACGTTTTCGTTTAGTTGCACGAAGAATTTCGGGTGATGCACGGTGATCCAGTGGATTACACCGGTTACGATGGCAAGCACTGTGCTGAAGGTCAAAATTCGGAGATAACTTTGGATCAGATATTCGTGAAGGCGTAGCAGCCTCAAGGCGGCAAAACGAGCTACACGGATCATTTTGAAGACTTCAAATTTTGGTCGCAACTGTTAAACTGTTAAAGAAGTCAAAGTCTACTAGATTGCAGCATCCCAAACAGCAATTACTGAATCGGAAGGTAGGTATTTAGTCGCAACACTAAACAGACCAAACCAACTTCAATCTCTACTGCTTGATAGGTTTAATACCAGTATAGAATGGGACACGCAAATCATTCGCCTCCGGCGACGAACCCGTGGCATTGACATCCTCTCTGACACAATCCGTTGCAAACATTCCTGCATTGAAATCGAAATCCCACAGACATCGCATAGTCGGCCTCCCAAACTCTCGCTCTCGATTGAAAGCTTTTTTGCAAAAACACAAAGACCCTCTACATCCTCTATCGGACGAGTGGCAGCAAAGGCTCAATAAATCTACCCCGTTCGTTGGTTGCTTGAGAGGATCGCGATCAGTTTCCGTGCATGCCGAAATGCCCTCGAGAGACTGATCCAGTTTCAGCAATGCAACGTTCCGAAGAAAATCGAAACCGATGATCAAATCGCCGAAGCTCAGGAGAACAATGAATCAATCAGGCAGCTCGCGGTGACGACAACAAACGGCCGGCGATCTGTGGTGACTTGTTTGAATTTATGGGGTCCAATCAGTAGATACCTAAAGCCGTGAGAGATGAGAAAAGCGACACAAAAAGAGAGAGAAGGGTGCAACGGAGGTCCAAATTTGCATACCTCACGGTTCACCGTGAGCAGCGACCATTCTCGCCCCCAGGGCGGCGGCGATGACAATTGGCACGAGTTTTCTGGAGCAAATCGATCGCTGGTCGAGTTGAGAACGTTTTTCGTGCCCATTGTCGTCGTGCGATCAGCTGACGACGATGGCTTGTCGCTGTTAGAAGAAAAAAAGTTGTTAGATAATGGTTTGCGCGATCGCGTGGAGCTCCGAGGGCGATGACGAGAGTAATAAATTGAGTGACCACTTACAATGTGATCGGATTCAGCAAGCAGCAGCGTGGTTGATGTGAGGGGTGTCCAACTCGATCCGGTTTTTCGGATTAGTCGGCGACTTTACTACACACGATCGAGCTGAACGGCTGTGACTAATGTGGGGGTAATCGAGTGCCAGGCACGTACAAAAGGCACAAAGATGCATGTAACTAGGGTTGATAAAACTTCTCCAACCACGTGCAAGGGTCAAGGTTGAATGGAGTTTTTTTAAACACGTATAGGCCAGCCACGAAGGCTCGAGACCAGTCGTCTGCGGCGGTTCGTCCACAGATTGAAACAATCACAGTTAATCAACGTGAAACTAATCAACGTGATCGCGATCATCCACCAGAAGGGATTGATCTATAGTAACCATGTATCTTGACCAAAGATCGAAGAACAAGGGACGTAAACGATATCGCTGATCGATCTTTTACGAGCACTGTAATTCTTGTGAAACCACCCAAGTAACAATGAATGCTGAACAGTGAGAGTATTAGCTGAATAATAGCTGGTTAATAGTGTCAATGGCTGAACACAATGACAGCTGAATATTGGTCGGAAGTATGGCTTGTTCAACCTCTTTAATCAGCAATGGCTGAATATCAAGTTGAATAGACTATTATTCATCTGGGTAAGCACCTTTAAAACATACACCAACATGCAGAACTAATCAGCTATGGTTCAAACTTTAATCACATAATTTTTGACAGCTGATCAAGCATGGTTTTCGTGAAGTCCACATCGCTTCTTCAGCCTCAATACAGACTTATTTTCTTGACCATTCAGACACAACAAGTAATTCCCTTGTTTTCAAGGATATGTGTACAATTGTGTGTGGTGTAGTTGCTAAGAGTGACTATAAATCAAGAGGTCCGAGTTCAAATCCCAGTATTTCCACAGATTAATTTATACATTCATAAACATCTCTTCTGGAAATAGACGCAGCTAATGGTAAAAATAGGCTCACGAAAGTGTTTGTATTTTATTTTTACACAATTAATAAATTTAATTGATTACTGATCAAGCGCATATTGAGCCTTAAATCAGCCTTCCAATGAACCTCAAATAAGTTAACGGTTGAATAAAAGCACCAACAATCTCGTTAATACAGACAAAAAAAAAAAGCACCAACATTAGATGCCCAAGCAACACACATGTTATATAAAAGTTACGGCAGCGCAAGTTTTGGTTGTATAGAAGTTTATTTTACGTTATTTGAACACAATTATAACATGTGTGTTGCTTGGGTGGTTGGGAGCTGAATAAAGGATTGTACCTGTTGTGCTCAGCTTTTGTTCAAATGAAGGCTGCTTTAAAATAGTTGGATAAACGTTTGTACAGCATCAAATTGTTACCTGAGCATTCAGAAAGTTATGTCCACCGAGATAACATATTCAATGCACTTGGCGAAGTACAAATACATCTGTATTTAGAAGAGAACATTTTTCATTTGAAGAGTCAGTGATTTCCAATTCAGAATGCTTGTTCTGCCAATCGCTGCGTCTGTTCAAATTCTGGAAAGATCTGCGAACATGGCTCTAGAAATTCATTCCAACGAACGAAAACCATGTCGCGGATTTTGGGCTAAACTTAGTTTAAAGATCCTTAATGATTTATCAAAATATCAGTCCTCAGTTTCAAACCAAATAGCTTCAAATGTATGGAAAACGCGATTAAAAAAATACATTTTTTTCATAGTCCTTCCTTTGTGCGACAATCGAGATCGGAGAGGCTTTGATGACCTTTTGATTTTTTTTTTTCAGATATTCCTGAAGAAAATTCTTTGAAAATTTCGTTTGGGAATTCCATTGATATTTTTCTGGAATTCGACAATGCATCACAGGCTTTTATTTTCAATTCTAGAATATTTTTTCGCTATTTTTTTTAAAGACAATTTGTGCATTCCTTCATTAAAAAATTCCATCGAGATTTTCTTTTGAAAATTCTTCGGCAGCTCTTTGGCGATTCCTACGGCAATTGGTTTAAAGATTTCTTGGGCAATATATTGAACAATTTCTTTGTCAGTGCCTACGACTACAAATTCTCGTTGAAATTAGGGGATTTCTTTTTAATTACCGTATGGGTTTGGACCGAAGGCTCTCAGATTTTCATGAAACTTTTTTCACAGGCGGGGCTCATTGATATATGAACAAAAAAAATTGAGAAAAATTCAGGGTCGCCTATTTTCCCGGAAAACTCAGGTGGAAATTTTTTGTTTTCCCTTGACACTACTTACTTTGAAAAATCATAACTCAAGAACCAAGCATCGTAGAAACAAATTACGTTTTAGAAAATGAAAGCAAATTTTCCCAGGAATCCCAAAAAATATGAACTGGAAAAAGTTTTCGACAAAATTTTCCACAGTTGAGAAAATTCGTGAAGAAAAGCCGGAAAAACTATGCCCGAACTCAGTTAAAATTTTCGAAAAAATATTTTTGAGAAGGTTATTTTATAAGCTTTAATCGCTGAAATATTTGGAATGCACTTTTTTTTTGTTTTTGAGTTATGGCCAATTTTGTTGTGCCATAAAAGCATTTTCTTTGAAAAATCATAACTTAAGAACGAAGCATCGTATAAACAAAGTTTATTAATGAAAACGAAAGTAAATTTTCTCAGGAATTCAAAAAAATATGAAGTGGTAAAAGTTTTCCACAAAACTTTCCACCGTTGGGAAAATTCATAAAGAAAAGCCGGAAAAACTATTTCCGAACTCGTGGAAAATTAAAAAAAAATTTTTTTGAGACGGTAATTTTATGAGCATGTACCGCTGAAATTTTTGTAATGCACTTAATTTTCGTTCTTGAGTTATGGGAAATTTAGTGAAAAATGACCACATAATATAGGCATACATGTTCATTTTCACAAAATTGGCCATAACTCAGTAACAAAAAAAAGTACATTCCAAAAATTTCAGCGATCAAAGCTTATAAAATTACCCTCTAAAAATATTTTTTTGAAAATTTTCCGCGAGTTCTGACATAGTTTTTCCGGCTTTTCTTTACGAATTTTCTCAACTGTGGAAAACTTTTTCCAGTTCATATTTTTTGGATTTCTGGGAAAATTTGCTTTCATTTTCTAAAAATACTTTGTTTCTACCATGCTTCGTTCTTGAGTTATGATTTTTCAAAGTATAGTATAGTAAGTATAGTATAGTAGAATTTTTAAAGAAATTTCAATAATTGTTTGAAATTTGTAATGGAACCGCCAAAGAAATTCTTAAAGGTGCCATTACACTGTTTGTCATTGTGCCAATTATTTATTTGTCATTGAAGTCCGACATTCATGCAAGGTGTCTATGATTCACGTAGTGTTGGTCATTTGTTGGGCTTGTGTCAGCTGACGAAAGGTTTTCTGGTGGCACGGCTGGGAATTGAATCCATGGCCATTGGCCATTCACATACAAAATGTGCGTGTGATCCTCGTGACCAAGAGGCCGCATCTACACAGATATTGCCAAAGGAATTTCCAAATTAATTGCAAAAAGGAATAGAAGAAGATATTGTAAAAGAAATTGCCGCAGCAAAAACAGAGGTTTAAATAGAATAATCGAACCAATTAACGAAATAAAAACAAAATTCATGGAAAAAAAACCGAAGAAATTGACAAAAAAAAAACGAATCCTTAAGGAATTTTCCGAAAATTTTTCGAACGAACTGTTGGATAATGTGCATTAGGAATTGTCCAAGAAAT
The DNA here is from genome assembly GCF_035046485.1 of Aedes albopictus. NCBI lineage: Eukaryota > Metazoa > Arthropoda > Insecta > Diptera > Culicidae > Aedes > Aedes albopictus. The sequence goes on from NC_085137.1 coordinate 29,293,637, forward strand.
TTTTTTAACTATTGCTTAACTATTGAAAAAATCTGCAAACATAGGAATGGCCAACCAAAAATTGCTATAAGCATTTCTAAAGAAGTAACTAAATATATTACTAAAGAAATTGCCTGGTGGAGCGGACCTGGTGTGATGGTTAGAACACTTGACTATCACGCCGAGGACCTGGGATCAAATCCCACTCCCGACAAACTCACAAAATGTGGGTTCTTCCTTCGGAAGGGAAGTAAAGCGTGGGTCCCGAGATGAACTAGCCTAGGGCTAAAAATCTCGTTAATACAGATAAAAAAAGAAATTGCCGAAACATTCTTAAAAAAAACTTAAAGGAGTTTTCTTAGAAATTGTCGAAGTAATTTATAAAAAAAAAATGTCGAAGAAATTCCCAAAAGAGTTTTTGAAGCAGCTCCTAAAGAACTGCCGAAACAATCTGCAAAAAAACTTTTAAAAGAATTCTCTAAGAAATTGACGAAACAATTTCTAAAAAAATGTCAACGAAATTCCCCAAAAAAAAAAAACCGAAGGGATTCTTGAATAATTACCGCAAAATTGATAAAAACAATTGTCACATGAATTGCTGTGAGGAGGAATTCTAAAAGATGCAAAAAAAACGTCAATAGCGTCTTATAGGAGTTTTCAAATTCTGGAGGAATTTCTAAGAGAATCGCCGGTAAATATTCTAGTAAAATTGTCTAAGCAGTTTTTAATTAAAGCTAAAAAAATAGTTTTTTTAACAATTTCAAGGAACTGACAATATTACCAAAAACATTCCAAAGAAATATGGGAATTTCCAAAAACATAAGCCGAAGGAATTTTCAAAAAAATTGTCAAATGAGCAACAGTTACCCTTACGTAATTATTGGACAGCCAAAATAGAGTTCATGCCTTTCCATTGCAGTTCACTTCGAAATGTATGTAGAATTATCTAATTAAAGCCACTAGATCGTTAGGCTGAAAACGTTATTAAGTAAAAAGGGCCATTAGGCCGAAAACTTTGTTAGCCATGCCGATACATCGTTTGGTCGAAAAAAGGTCGTTTGGCCGCAAAATATTGTTATTTTGAAGTGTTTATTCCACCGAATGGGCCATTAGTACGAATATGTCATTAGGCTGAAAAGGTCATTACGCCGAATTGGTCTTTAGGCCGAATAAGTCATTAGGCCGAATAAGTTATTAGGCTGAATAGGTAATCGAATAGGGTTTCCCATTAGCCTAGTGGTTAAGGCTATGGATCGCCAATCCGGAGACGGCGGGTTCGATTCCCGTTCCGGTCGGGAAAATTCCCTGGGCATAGTGTGTCATGGTGCTTGCATCACAATATACAAATTCCTGCAATGGCGGGCAAAGACGACCCTTCAATTAATAACTGTGGAAGTGCTCAAAGAACACTAAGTTGAAGCGAGGCAGACCAAGTCTCAGTGGGGACGTAGAACCATAAAGAAGAAAAAGAAGGTCATCGAATGGATGATCAAATTGAATTGGTTATTATTATTATTATTATTAATATTTATTAAAGACACTTTACCACTTATGTGGCATTCGTGTCTGGCGGGTTATTATGAATGATTCAGTCGAATAAGACATGAGGTCGAAAAGTGTGTCATTGTGCCCAATAGGTCATTAGGAAGGTAGGTCATTAGGCCGAATAGGCCGAATGAACCGAATGGGCCAAATAGGATATCAGGCCGAATAGGACAATTACGCCGGATAGGTAGCTATGCCAAATAGTTCATTAGACCGAATAGGTCATTAGACCGAACAGGCCATTAGGACGAATAGGTCATTAAGTTGAATAGTCCATTACGCTGAATGGATCGTTAGGCCGAATAGGTCATTAGGCTGAATAGGTCATTAGGTCAAATATGTCAATAGGCCGAATAGGTCATTAGGCCGAATAGGTAATTGAGCCGAATCTTGATTGCCATAATGACCTATTCAGTCAAATGACCTATTCAGCCTACTGATCTATTCGAGTAGATGACTTTGTTTCTGGTTATAGGCTATGAAGGGGATGGTAACATAAGGCTGAATGCACAAAAGGCTGAATATGAAAGGCTGAAATCAAGAAAGTGTAACATAAGGCTGAAATTCCAAAAGGCTGACAATTGAAAAGGCTCAAAATACGAAAATGCGTATATAAGTTACAGTTCTTCTTCCTTTTCTTGGAGTAACGCCCGAACTGAGATCAAGCCTGCTTCTCAGCTTTGGCATATCGTGTAACAGGTACGAAGATACTCAATGCCAAAGGAATTTTCATAATGAAAAGTTCTTAGTCCGAACGCGAATCGAACACGTAACCCTCAGCATGGGCATTAGTGTCGAAACTGAGCTTAGTGAAGAGGCTAGTGGCTAGGGGCAAGACACTATAAAATCCGGAGCAACTCTGAGCAATCCTGAGTATCTCTTTTTGTTCGAATCCATTCAGAAACGTTTCTACGAAGCGGGAAATCGGGCAAAACTGCTCGATTTTCACTGGTATCAGGCAACACTTCGGGAAAACCAGAGTGACCCAGAGCTATCCAGAGGAATTCTGAGCAACACTTCGGTAACAGAGTTACTCTTGCTGTATCTGTCTTGCCCCTAGGCTAGTGGTGCATACCAACGAACACAAAAAGGAACTGATAAAATTCATATAGGTAATTTTTCCTTCTTTAGACATGAGCTATTCTTTCGAGTCATGTTCTTTTGAAGATTGTTGTCATTACGGTTACTAACAATATTCTCAGAGATTTTCACTTCTTTGAAATATATGCTTTTCTTTTTAAAAATGCTGTCTTAGTAATGTAGGCGTTCAATAATCCATAGCATTATAACCAGTCGTAGAACTTCCTGATTCAGAACAGGGCTTAGTTTGGCCAACCATGAACTAAGCGACGGTCAATCGTCAAGCTCAAGCAAAACCAATGCGAGTGCAACGGCAAATTTTCAAATAGATCGTAAAATCAATGAATGTATGTAATTATTCCCAAACGTCTGTTTCTCTGAGTTGTTAGTGTTGAAGATAGTATATAGGCGAGTGCGTTTGAAAACTAGTCGAACCACTATTTCAGCCTTATGTTATTTCAGCCTTTTGATGCATTCAGCCTTTTGTAATTTCAGCCTTTCGTATTTCAGCCTTTTGCAATTCAGCCTTTTGTACGTAACCCCTATGAAGATATATAAATGAATTACACGTATACAGAAAAGGTAGAAAGTGGATAGAAAGATGGGAAGTACGATGAGATATTGAATTCCGGACCTTTCGCATACGAATCGGAACAAACAGGCAATAGATCATCAAGCTCACAAAAATATAAAAAAAATCATAATAAAAAAAACTAGGTATTTCACCCAGGAAGGGCCATTTGATTGACCGTATTTGTAATCAGCCTGCTGCTAATCAACTGTGAGTTTCGTAGTCTGCACAACCAAATTAAGTTAACAAGAACTAATCAAGTCGAAACTCCTGTTTGCCGTATTGTTAGCTTTGAATAAGCCAGTCTCGAACATTCTAGTAGGAAGGCTATTGAAGTTCACTTAGCACAAGACACATTTGAACAAATATACCAACAGTTTCTCCGCATGTTGGCGTCCACATGTATCCTTTGATAACATTCCAGAGAACTGACCAACCCAAACTCACCACGCTCCTCTAGCTGAAGTGAATAGTAGTGCACCCCACCATCACGGTCGCAGAGTTGACCGAACTGGTGGTGCCAGCCAAGCCACACCCATCGCGTTAGTGATCTCGGAAATAAAGCTAAATAAGTACAATTTGTGGTGCCGAAGTCAATGCGACGACGGCGCCTCTAGAACAGCCAGTTAATACCTAGAGAATTCTATTCATATCGCAATAATTGATGTCGGAGAGAACGACTGGTGGGTACTGACTAACTGATCAGTTAAAATGTAAGGACTAGCTGGCGACGGGTCGGGTGCTGTGTTGATTGCTACTAATGTGAAGGTTGGGGTTCTACTTTTAACAGTTTTCTAGTGGTCACGCCCAGCACCGAGTTTGACAAATTAATTGACTGACATGTTAATGTCCAAGCTTGAAGCTTTTTCCTCGTTTCCCGAGGAGAAAGTCTTTTGTGATGAAGATATCTTATGAATCCATGAATTCTCTTTCAATTTTGAAGAAAGGTCGAAATTTTTGCTCAAACCATGAAAACACAGAATTCAAATGACCGATCACAATAAAGTAGAAAAGAAAGAACTGATCTATGAAAAGAGTAAACACCAGCTTCTTCCAAGTACCCAAGCCCAGACAACCAGTAATCGTAAAAGATGTTGCATAAGATGATAAAGTGGAGGTCATATGCGTGCATGCCTCCATTTAGGCGCATGTAAAATGTACGCATATCGCCTCCACTTTAACATCTTATTCAACATGTTATACGATCACTGGTTGGCTGGGAAGTGACTTCAACGTTCTCAAAAGCGAGGAACCCCTCACGGCGACCCAAACAAGGCGCATTCATGTTGGGGATCTGAACAAAACTGAGAGAAAAAAAAAACTTTAAAATAGCCATCAGCCTCCATCGAAGCATTGAACTGGTTGGTCGTCGGTCGGATCGCCATTCGGTTTAAAAGCAATGAGCGATGCTTAATGAGAAACCCCTACCCTACCTGGACTTGAACTATGCGGCGAGCAAACAGGCACAAAAAGTCAATCTCGACCATTGCTTTGCTTTGGTCCAGCCCGGACCAAATGAATTGAGCTGTTAATGCAAATTTATCTCACTGACTGTGCTTGACGAGGCTGGAAACGCGCGCGGGAAAAAATGTGTAAAATAAGTTGGAGTTCCAAACGGCACGGCAGCGCGAGCGGCGATGGGGTGGCCCGTCGTGGTGTGCGATCATGCGTACCTCTACACACTACAGACGACAACAACAACAACAGGGTAAAGCAGTTAATACAGGAATAGAGGCGGGCGGCCACTTTGCTGATTGGTTCCAATTGAAACGGAATCGACATGGAACGGGTTACAGCAGTTCGAACTTGGTTCGAAACAAGTGGTGTGCGAAGGACTGATCCTAGAACATTCCGCAGAGAATTTCTAAAAAATATCTGATAAAGTTCCTGAGAAAAGAGATTTTTTGGAGGGATTTCTGAGAGAATTGTGGAGCGAATTCCATGAGGAATTACGAAAAGAATTCCTGCAGGAATTCCGGAGAGAATTCCTGAAGCAATTCCGGAGAGAATTCGGAATTACGGAAAGAATTCCAGGAGGAATTCCGGAGAGAGCATTCCAGGAGGAATTCCAGAAGGAATTCCTGGAGGAATTCCGGAGAGACTTCCATGAGGAATCCCGCAGAGAATCCCTGAAGGAATTCCAGAAATAATTCCTGGAGGAATTCCGGAGAGAATTTCTGGAGGGAATTCCTATAGGAATTCCGGTGAGAATTCCAGAGAGAACACCTCGAGGAATTGCGGAGAGAATTCCTGGAGGAATTCTGAAGAGATATTCCCGGAAGAACTTCGAAGAGTATTGCTGGAAGAATTCCGAAGAGAATTGCTGGAAGAATTCTGGGGAAAATTCCAGGGAAAATTACGAAGAGAATTCATGGAGGAATGTCTGAGCGGGATTCCGGGGAGAATTCCTGAAGCAATTCCGAAGAGAATACCTGGAGGAATTCCGGAGAGAATTCCGGAAAAAAATCCGGAGAGAATTCGGTATTACGGAAAGAATTCCTGGAGAAATTCTGGAGAGAATTCCTGGAAGAACTCCGGAGAGAATTCCAGGAGAAAATCCGGAGAGAATTCCTGGAGGAATTCCGGAGAGAATTTTTAGATCATTTCCGGAGAGACTTCCATAAGGAAATCCGAAGAGAATTTCTGAAGGAATTCCGGAAAGAATTCATGGAGAAATTCCGGAGAGAATTCCTGAACAAATTCCGAAGAGAAATTCGGAAAAGGCTCGGCATTACGGAAAGAATTCCTCGAGGAATTCCGGAGAGAATTCCTGGAGGAATTCCGGAGAGAATTCCTGGAGGAATTCCGGAGAGATTTCCTGGAGGAATTCCGGAGAGAATTCCTGAAGGAATTCCGGAGAGAATTTCGGAGAGAATTTCGGAGAGAATTCCGGAGAAAATTCCGAAAAGAATTCCGGAGAGAATTCCTGGAGGAATTTCGGAGAGAATTCCTGGAGGAACTCCGGAGGAATTCAGGAAAGAATCCCTTGATAAATTCTGGAGAGAATTCGTGAGGAAATTCAGAAGAGAATACCTGGAAGAATTCCAGGTAGAATTCCTGGGGAAATTCCAGGTAAAATTTCTGGAGAAATTCCGGAGAGAATTCCTGGAAAGATTTCCTGGAAGAATTCCGGAGAGAATTCCTGGAAGAATTCCGGAGAGAATTCCTGGAGGAATTCCGGAGAGCATTTCTAGAGGAATTCCGCAGAGAATTCCTGCAGGAAATCCGGGGAGAATTCCTGGAGGAATTCCGGAGAGAACTCCTGGAAGAAATCAGAAGAGAACTCCTGAAAGAATTCCAGAGAGAATTACTAGAGGAATTTCGGAAATAATTCCTGGGGGCATTCCGGAGAAAATTCCCGGAGGAATTCCGGACAGAATACCTGGGGAAATTCCGGAGAGTATAACTGAAAGAATTCCGGAGATAATTCTTGAAGAAGTTCCGAAGACAATTCCTGAAGGAATTCCGGATATATTGTTGAAGAAGTTCCAGAGATAATTCCTGAAAGAATTCAGGAAAGAATTCCTGAAGTAATTACAGGGATAATTCTTAGAAGAATTTCGGAGAGAATTTTTGGATGAATTCTGGAGATAATTATTAGTATAATGCGGGAGGGAATCTCTGAAGAAATTTCGTAGATATTTTCAGAAAGATTTCTGGAGATGATTCCACGATGAATTCCACAGATAATTTCTGAGGGAATTCCGGTGATAATTTCTGGAGGAACTCCGGAGATAATTCCTAGAAGATTTCCGGAGAGAATTACTAGAGGAATTTCGGAGAGAATTTCTAGAGGAATTCCGAAGGGAATTCCTAGAGGAATTCTGGAGGAACTCTGGAGAGAATTCCTTGAGGAATTCCAGGAGGGATTCCGGAGAGGATTCCTTGAGGAATTCCTTGAGGAATTACGGAGATAATTTCTGGAGGTATTCCTGACAGAATTGCTGGACCACAATCATGGTGAGGAGTGATAAGTTAGCGGTTATGAGTAAGGATAGAGCAGTGAAGAATGAGGAGTGAGCTATGCAGAGTACGAAGTGAGCAGATTATAATGAGAAGTTGCAGTATGCTGTGCTAAGTAAACCAGTGAAGAGTAGAGCAGTGAGTAGTGAGGAGTGAGACGTGACACTAGCTTACAGAATAAAACAAAAGTAAATCATTTTTATTAACGACCAATTTTTTTCATGCATAGCAACGTGCTGATTTCAACATTCTCAACGAATAGCGAGTTACCGTTAAAAAATTCAGCTCAATCTAAGCATTGGATTGAAGAATGCAGTAAGCAACTTTGAAAGAAGCCTCAAAATAAGAACAAAAATCGATTTCAAATCGTCAGGTTTGTATGGAAAGTCGAACTCAGGATGTGCTACACTACAAATATTGATCATCTGCTTACCGAGCTCAAAAAATCCTGAAAACTAGTGTGATTAGTGAGGGGTGAGCAATGACTAGTGAAGAGTTAGAAATGAGAAGTGTGAAAAGTGAAACAAGAAGTAAGGAGCATTAAGTAGTAATGAGTGTGAATCAGTAAGAAGTGTAGAATAGTAACGAGTGAGTATTAGAAGTGAATAATGATTACTAAGAATTGAGCAGAGAAAAGTGAAGTGTGAAAAGCTATCATCGAGGAATGAGAACGAGCTGTGAAAAGTGAGAAGTGAGTAGTGAGGAATGAGCAGTTAAAAGATAGACTTGATACGTGAGCAGTACAGAGCGAAAAGTAATAAGTGAGAAGTCAGATATGAGCAATAAAACTTCTCAAGCAGTGAGAAGTGAGTAGTGAGGAATAAGCAAATCGTGATAAGAAAAAAGTGAGAAGGGAGATGTGTGGAGTAAGCAGTGAAGAGTTTGAAGTAGGCTGTAAGGAGTGAACCGTTAGTTAGTGAGGAGAGAAAAGTGAGATATGAAGAGTATGTCATTAGGAGAGAACAGTTCAGAGTGAGTGGTCAACAGTGAATGGAATGGATGTGAGCGGTGACAAGTGAGCATTAAAAAGCGAAGAATCAGGAGTGAGAAGTGTAAAACAGTGAATAGCAAAGAGTCAGAAGTGAAAACTAAGAAAAAGCTATAATGATAAAAGAAAAATGAACAACGAGGAGTGTGAAGCAGAGAGAAGTTAGGATGAATAAATAGGTGGGAATGAATAAATAGGTGGAAATCTTATTAGATCTTCTGCGTGCACTCTGCCTGACTGTCTAAACATGAAGGGGTGGGGTGGTCGCTCTGGGTATGCTGGTTCCACAGTCAGCTGTGAGCCGGGTTGCCAGAACGCGTAGAAAATTTCGCTCATGCGCGAGTGGTAGCACCAACTTCTGCGTGAGATGATGATTCTTACGCATCAGGTCGCTTCATTAGGTTGTGAACCTACATAGAAGTATCTGGCAAATAATGATTGGTGGAGAGAGAAAGAAGTTAAGAGTAAGAAGTGAGTATCGTGGAAAGAGGGCTGAGCAGAAAAGAGTGAAGAGTGGAAAGTAAGTGATAAGCAATGAGAAGCTAGGAGTTTGAAGCATCGATGAGTGATGATTGAGAAGTGAGGAGTGAACCAACCAGTAACTTAGGTGGTGTTCGTGAGTTGCTACGTGTACGTACACTAGCGCAACGCAGAAACAAGAATGCGTTATGAATGTTGTGATTCGTGAGTGTCAGACAGCGATTTTCTACATTTATTCATTGCAACTATTCAAAAATTATATTAATTTTGCATGGACCTTAAGAAACTGCAAGCCACCATTTTGGATTTCAAAATGGCGTCAGACATAGATTTTGATATACACTCGTCGAACCCGTTCTCAAATTGTAATAATCTATTCTATCTATCTATATATATAAAAATGAGTTTGTAGTTCCTTTGAGGCAACAAAACTCAAGAACGGATGATCCAATCAGCATGTCCCTTGCACGGTTCGGTTCGTATTCGTGGTGGCTGTGTTTATATGTACAAAAAAAATACGAAAATCAACTAGAAAAGTAACGAAATTGATAAAGTTGATTAAGTCATGAGCTGGGAAGGAAATCAACACGATCGAAATTAAACCAATCTAGAGTGCGGTGATGTTATGAGCTGAACAGTTGTCAAACCACTACAAGACGGCAAGACAAAGTTTGCCGGGACAGCTAGTAATATATAATGATTATTTGAAAAATTCGTAAACAGGGCTGAAAATCGTCGCCGTACGACCAAAAAAGTCGACGACGAGAACGAAAACCAGATCGTCATCGTTGCCCGTTCCATATCGGATGACTCATTCAAGCCAACGAATCGTCGTGAAGGGCTTGCGTCGTGACGAAAACAAAACCTTCATTCGTTTTGTTTCGCTCTTCGTTCAAGTGCGTCTATCCGACGGAGTCAATGTTGCCACCAGCAACACACAAAAAAAAGATTTTAATAAAAAAATAATTGCACCTGGAATCAAACAACGAACCTCTTGATTGCCAATCCAGCACTCTTACCAACTGAGCTAGTGAGGTTTCACACCATCATATGTGCCATAACGCCAATAAAAGCTATTCCCAGTTGGCGTTCGCTTGGCCCGTCGTCGCTCATTTTCACTGAACAAAGAGAACGACGAAAAAGTGTGTGGGTGACTATTTATGATTGAGCTTCGTCGTGACGCCCGTAGTCGGCGACGAAAAGGCTAATCGTCATCGTTGTTCTTTCGGACGAAGATTGTTTTATTGTTATCTTCACGCAGTGGTGACGAGAAGGACGATTGTCTACCCTGTTCGTAAACAATGCAAAATTGAAAAAAAAAAGTCATGAGTACTCCAAGGAAATTTCATTTGATTCCTCAGAAAATAAAACTCAAAATTATTTCTACTTTATCGATAAGATTTCTCTCAGAATAAAGCGCAATTTTCAAAAATCAAATTATCAGAAAATATCCGTGCCAAATGTACGTGTAAACCGCTTTCATTCTATTTTGCGGTCTGTCAAGATCGATCCTACTTTATCGACCGTGAACTATCCCCACACATTAATGCAAGTAATATATTGAGCATGAGCATAGTAAGTAAATATTGAATAAAAAATAGGAAATCAGATCAACATCTGCATTTTTTCTACAAAGTTGGAATGAAATAATTTTGTCGGTATTTTGGCTTACACTGTTATGAATTGCATTGATAAGTAGGTCATCATCGACGACGTTTCGGTCCGGCTATTGGACCTTACTCAGGGCTTGATACAGAAATCGGTTCGCTATTCACCTCTGTTGATTCCCCGGACAGTTTGACTTGAGACTTGTTCTACTTTATCGAACACATTCCACTCCGAACAGAAATGATTATGGTATTGAGAAAAAAAAGCAACTATCAGCACATGGAGTCGCGCGGTGCTAAAAGTACCTACGATTGTTTCTATGGACAATTTCACCTATGATGAAATCTACATTATCGACGTCGTTCCACTCTGAGCTCACAAACGTAGGAACCATTCAAGCGAATCTACGCAGCAACGCCTCATTTGAAAGATTTGTACGGTGTGCCAAGCTGGTTTCAGATGATTCTCCGGACAATTTCATATCATCCTTGTTCTACTTCATCGATGCGTATAAATTATACAAAGAAATAGAGGAAATCGTAATACAATTAGCAACATCTTGGTACATAGTGACGTGCGGTGCGCAAAATAGCATGAATTTGAATATCTAGATCATTTAATATAAAATTAGTTCTACTTTATCGATGACTCACTCTGAGCTCTTAAATGTGTGAAATATTCAAAAGAATAAAACTGATAATGGATAGAACAGGCAACATCTCAGTTTATGGATCGGGGCGATAAGCCAAGTTTTCATTAATTGCATGTCTGGACAACTTCACTTAAGTCTAGTTCTACTTTACCGATAAAGTTTAACGTCAAAGTTTTATTTAGAAAAAGAGGGAATCGTGCTAAAATAAGCAACATCTCAGTCCATAGAACCATGCAATATGCCAAACTGCATGAGTTTATACCTCCGTTTAATATTACTAATTACTAGTTCTACTTTATCGACAACGATCCAGCCTGAGCAGCTCAAAAACGTAAGAAAAAGTCAAAGAAATTTAGGAAAAAGGGATAAAAGAAAGCATTTCCGATCACAGATCAATGCGTGCGCCAAGTCGCCTTTTCTCCGGACAATTTCATTTAAGACATTTTCTTCATTAACGACAAGGTTTCACGCTGAACTATAATACGTATAATTAGGATTAAAAAAATGATAGATCAATTCATAGTACCGAGCGGTACGCCAAACACCCTCAATAAGATTCTCCGGGTAAGTTTTCTTAATATTACTTCTACTTTATCGACCGCATTCTCCTTCGAATGTTGATTTGATGTTCAATTTGATGTTTCGCAAAAAAATACTTTGAACATACACATTCTATTTTATCGACCATATTTCGCAGAGAGAGAAAAATTCTAATGAAATAAGAGATGGTGAACAAAATTGCTTCCATATAATTTTCCGTACAATTTTACCTAAAGCTGGTGCTACTTTATCGATTAGATTCCTGTTTTTCCAAAATAACATGCGAAATATTAGAAGAAATATGAGGAAACGAGTTGAAATGATGTGTACTTTAGTTCGGAGAATAGTGCATCCAATTTACTTCGCACTGACCCTACATTATCGACCGTATTCCATTTTAATGCTGATGATTACACCTTCCGATACCCCTAACTACACTACTGACCCCGAACTTGATTCAATTGAGCCTACCACGACGCGACGGCTGCCTGGCACCAACATCGACAGCATCATCGCCATCAACGTTCCCTCTTGAAAACCAGTCCAAGCCAGACTATCCACCACCCAGAGACGGCCTGTGTGTGGTCTTCCCAGGTTTTACAAGCTCCAACAACGCCGTAATGAACTGTCCACCCAATAATTGTGCGAAACTGATTGGACTAATTTGACCCGCGGGACTTGTGCGTGGGCCGACCGCCCGCCCGCAATCAACGCTCGTTAACGCCACGTACTTAGTCAATCAGTTAGCACACCTCCACCCAATAATGTTCTCACGATCATCGAATTTAGCGCGATCTATAGAAAGTAAAAGTGACGATCGACGACGACACTTACCGGCACTGGACAGGGCGGACATGCTGGTGGCGTGGCTGGCCTCCGAAACGTCGCTCATCGAGCCGAGCCACTTGAGCGTCTCCGTCGAAGAGGTGCTCTCCGAGCTGTTGTTGTCCGCGATGCTGCTACTGCTGGACGAGGACATCTGCTGCTGGGACCAGTTCCGAGACAGGAGCAGTTCACTGTCCTGACGCAATCTGAAATGAAGGTAAGAAAAAAAGAAACTTTTGTAGAATTCCGTTGGATAGGTACATAAATCTTGCCGCTGAAACGCGGCAGAACAATTGCCTCAATCCACCTCTCTGAGAAGTGAGGTTCGCAAATAAACTGCGCGCGTGAACCTTTCACCCCATCGAACGCGGGCACTCCATTTTCGGAATTGGCCATTATTATTAATACCAATATTTATTGTTTGCACTCTTCAGAAGGACCATGATCCCCTCGGTTCAGAGGAGCGTAAAGCAAAAGTCACCCCCGCGACAAAGATCATTTGTTTGCGTTTCCGAGTTGGTTGGGGTCCTTGTCATACGGCTCGACTTGTTGTTCGTTCGACAATCAATTAACTCTGCGAGATTGTCGCGAGTAGATTGTGGTGCGCGATTCGTTTCGGTTCGTATTGTTCACAATGTTTACCGAATTTAGTGTGCCTTGTGAGCAAATATTTACCCTCGTTTTCTGACGAGGGGGTTGGTCGAGAGAGCTGGAGTGTGAAAAACGGGGGCTGTTTGTCTGTCTGAGAGGTTTACTTGAGAGGCTTTTTTTTTGCTTCTTTGTACAGGCAGGCAGTAAGTAAATTTATCTCATCAATTCACACATATCGGTTGAACCATCGCCAGTCGAGCTCAAGACAATTGATCTGGAGTGTGAAATGTGCGATATTTCGCGATTGATAACGAGCCGTGAATGGATGATGCCGGGAAGTATTCAGGATGCAGGAAGAGATATTTTATTGGTGGTGATTAACCGTGACATTGACGGATGGATGCGATCTTACTTTGATTACGACACGATGTCAAACTGCAGTGTATAGAAATGTAGATAGAGATAGATATTGCTATTGCTATTGCTATTGCTATTGATATTGATATTGATATTGATATTGATATTGATATTGATATTGCTATTGATATTGATATTGAATTTGATATTGATATTGATATTGATATTGATATTGATATTGCTATTGATATTGATATTGATATTGATATTGATATTGATATTGATATTGATATTGATATTGATATTGATATTGATATTGATATTGATATTGATATTGATATTGATATTGATATTGATATTGATATTGATATTGATATTGATATTGATATTGATATTGATATTGATATTGATATTGATATTGATATTGATATTGATATTGATATTGATATTGATATTGATATTGATATTGATATTGATATTGATATTGATATTGATATTGATATTGATATTGATATTGATATTGATATTGATATTGATATTGATATTGATATTGATATTGATATTGATATTGATATTGATATTGATATTGATATTGATATTGATATTGATATTGATATTGATATTGATATTGATATTGATATTGATATTGATATTGATATTGATATTGATATTGATATTGATATTGATATTGATATTGATATTGATATTGATATTGATATTGATATTGATATTGATATTGATATTGATATTGATATTGATATTGATATTGATATTGATATTGATATTGATATTGATATTGATATTGATATTGATATTGATATTGATATTGATATTGATATTGATATTGATATTGATATTGATATTGATATTGATATTGATATTGATATTGATATTGATATTGATATTGATATTGATATTGATATTGATATTGATATTGATATTGATATTGATATTGATATTGATATTGATATTGATATTGATATTGATATTGATATTGATATTGATATTGATATTGATATTGATATTGATATTGATATTGATATTGATATTGATATTGATATTGATATTGATATTGATATTGATATTGATATTGATATTGATATTGATATTGATATTGATATTGATATTAAAATTGATATTGATATTGATATTGATATTGATATTGATATTGATATTGATATTGATATTGATATTGATATTGATATTGATATTGATATTGATATTGATATTGATATTGATATTGATATTGATATTAAAATTGATATTGATATTGATATTGATATTGATATTGATATTGATATTGATATTGATATTAAAATTGATATTGATATTGATATTGATATTGATATTGATATTGATATTGATATTGATATTGATATTGATATTGATATTGATATTGATATTGATATTGATATTGATATTGATATTGATATTGATATTAATATTTATCTATTTTTGTATTCTTCAGTAAGAATAATAAAGAAGTTAAGAAATCCAGGTCTTTTCCGTATATTCCAATGCAACCAGTATTCATACCAGCGAAAGTCTAACCGAAGATCCCTGTATAAGTCTTCAAAAAAAAAGTACTGAGATTCCTTTGGAAATTGGTCATGCACTACCTCCAGGGCCCCAGGAAGTCTTTCATAATTCGATCCGAGCATTTCTCCAGAAAATCCCCCGAGAGCTCGTCAACGGATTCTGTTGGAAAATCCTCCAAAGATGCATTCGGAAAATTTATTTTAGGGATTTGTTAAAAAATGCCGCCAGGAATTAATTCAGATAATCCACTAAGGATTCCTGCATTTCTCAAAGAACTCTTTCAAGAAAATCTTGCATGGAATTCAGAAATGCTTAGAGATTCCTCTAGGAAACTTCCGAAGGACTCCTTTAAAAAGCCCTTCATGGATTTCATCAGAAACTCCTCCATAGATTCCTAAAGAAAATCCTTCATTGCAGTTTTCTGGAAGTTTTCGGAGGCTTTTTTTAGAAATTAGTTTAAGATTTTTTCCAGAAACTTCTCCATGGGTTCAGCTAGAATTCCATAGGTTCCACAAGAATTTTATACAGCGATTTTTTTGTGAAAATCTCCAGGGATTCGTAAAGAAATTCATTATATTTCAGGAATACATCTAGTAATTTCTTCAGAAATTCTTCTAGGGGATCTTGTAGAAACTTCTTAAGAGATCCCTCTAGACAAATGTCCATGGATTGCTTCAGAAATCTATCTAAAGATTTCTCCTGACATTTCTCAAGAAAACATTCCATTGATATACTAAGTAATTCATTCTTGTATTTCTCAAGCGATTTCATCAAGAATTCCACCAGAGATTAATTTATAAACTACAATATACATTGACGGATGGATGCGATTTTGATTTGCATGCTATCTACGGCTTTCTGTACCGACCGGATCTGTGACAAACCCCAATTTTGCAGAGTTGTGGTCCGGCATTCTTCCAACATGGCCTGCCTGTCGTATCCCTCCAGCTTTGGATGCTGGATTCGACGTAGAGTGCAGGGAGCATACCGCCGAAGAAAACTCCGAGTAGGTGAAGATACTCTTCATTTTTGGTCCATGTGGTCCTAAAGCAACTCTGGAGAGAATTCATGGAGAATTTCCTGAGAGAATGCTTGTAAGAAATTGCGAAAGAATCCTGAGAAAACTCTTAGAACCCTTAAGAACTTAATCTGATTGCTTATCGACTGTAGGCTTGAATGGATATGGGGATTCTCTCGGCTGTGGCAGTCGGTGACAGCAGCGAAAACAAGTTTGCCTCATACCGTCGGAAGTTGAGGACAACTTGTTTTCGCTGCTGTCACCGACTGTAAAAGCCGAGAGAATCCCCATATCCGTTTAATAACTTAAAAATTAAGAACAGCTCCTTAAAGTGTAATAGGAGGAATTCTTGAGAAAATTCCTGAAGGAATTTCTGAGAGAACTCCAAAAGGGATTCGTGGAAGAATTCCAGGGGAAATTCTTGAAACGGAAAGAATTCCTGGAGAAATTCCCGTAAAAGTTCCTGGAGGAATTCCTGAGTAAACTCTGAACGAATAACTGAGATAATTTGTGGGGGAATTGCTTGAGGAACCTATGAGAGAACTCCTGGAATTCCTGAAGTAATTTATGAGAGAATTTTAGGAAGAGCTCCTGAAGGAAATCCTGAAAGAAATTTTTAAAGGATTTTTTGAGAGAATTCTTGGAGGAACTCAGAGAAAATTCCTGAAATAATTCCTGGACGAATCTCAAAGAGTACTCCTGGAGGAGCTTTTGAAAGAACTCCTGGAGATTTTTTTTGAAAATTTCTTTAAGAATAACTGAAAGAATTCCTAAAATTCCTGAAAGAACTCATGAAAGATATTTAGAAGAACTACTGTAGAAATTACTGAAATAATTCCTGAAGAATTCCTAGAGAATTCCTAAAAGAGTTCCTAAGACAACTCTGAAGAGAATTCATGAAAAAGTTGCTGTGAGAATCCTTGTAAGAAATCCTGTAGGAATATCTGAGATAATTCTTGGAAGAAATTCAGAAGAGCTCCTGTGGGAGTTTCTAAGAGAAATCCTGGAGAAATTCCTGAAAGCGTTACAGGAAAAAAAATTGAGAAAATTCCTTAAAAACTTTCTGAGAGAACTCCTAGGAAAATGCGTGAGAAAATTCTAGGATAAATACCTGAACTACTAGAGGATTTCTTGAAGGAATCCCTAACAGATTTATCTGAGAAATTTCTGAATTCCTGAGAGGATTCCTGCAGAAACTCCTGGAAGAAATTTTTGGAGGAATTTCTGGGCACATTCCTGAACAAATCCATGAGAGAATTCCTGAGAGAATTCCTTAGAGAATATCTGGGGAAATTCCAGAAGGAATTCCTGGAGGACTTCCTGAGAGAATTCCTGGAAAGGAACTCTTCCCTTAAGTTCTGAAGGAATTGCTGAGATAATTCTTGGGGGAATTGCTTGATGAACCCCTGAGATAACTCCTGGAAAAAATCCCTCAGAAATTCCAGAGACAATTTCTGAGAGCATTCTTGGAAGAATTCCTGAGAGAAATCTGAAAGGAAATTCTTGAAGAAATTTTTCGGAGACCTCTTGGAGGAGGTTTTTGAGAGAACTTCTGGAAAAATTCTTGAGAATTCCTCAAAGAATAACTGGTCACATTCCTATAAGAATTCCTGGAGGTATTCGTGAGATAATTGCTGCGAGAATTCTTGAAAGAAAATCGGAAGAACTGCTGCAGAAAGGCCTTAGAGAATTTCCGGAGGAATCCCAAAAAATGTCTGAATCAATTCTTGGGAATATTTCTGCGAGTATTTTTGGGAGAGTTTCGAAGCAACTCAGGAGAGAATTTACGGAGAAGTTACTGAGAAATTATCTGAAAGATTTCCTAGATGAATTTCTAAAGGAATTCTTAGAAGAAATTCAGAAGAACTCCTGTAGAAATTCCTAGAGGGATTCCTGAAAGAGTTATAGGAGGAATTCTTGACTGGCAAAATTAATGAACGAACTCCTGAGAGAATTGGCTTCTTTAGCGGTGTTGAGATAATTCCATATTCTGAATGTACATGCCAAACTGAGCCGAAATCCAAATTTTCATGAATTTTGGTGCCCGGGAACCTATTTTAAAATCAGTTCGAAGTTTGTATGGGAGCGATTTGTTGAATCACCCCTCGTCGCATTTTGTACTGGGCGGAGCTGTCAAACAGTTGCTGAGCTGTCAAAAGGTGATTTCAGAAAATATCTTTGAAATTGATTTTGGATATCAAAATAAAGTTCTAAAAATCTGAAAAAAATCATAGTGGCTCAGAAAAAGGTGCTCTCTCGTTTAAAAATATAAAATCATTGATTTTTTCTAAATTTAAAAACCCGATTGCTGGAGGAATCCCTGACAGATTAACCTGAGAAATTTCTGAGAGGATTCCTGTAGAAACTCCTGAGAAAATTTCCTCAAGGAATTTCTGGCAGCATTCGTAAACAAATCCTTGAGAGAATTCCCGAGATAACTTCGGGGGAATTTCTGGAGGACTTACTGAGACAGTTCATGGAAGAATTCCTAGAGTAATTCCTAAGTATAAATTCTGAAGGAATTCCTGAAATAAATCCTGGGGGAATTCCTTGAGAAAGCCCTGAGAGAAGCCCTGGCGGAATTCTTTGAGAAATGTCTGAGACCATTTTTAGAAGATTTCTTGAGAGAAATCGTGATAGAAATTCTTTGTTGGAATTCTTCGAGGAATTTCTAAAATTCTCGAGAGAATTCCTGGACGAATCCCAAAGAGTTCTCCTAAAGGAGTTGTTGACCGAACTCCTGGAGAAACTTTTGAGAATTCCTAAAAGAATAAGTGGAAAAAAAAACCTAAAAGAATTGCTGGAATTCATGAGATGATTCCTGAGAGAATTCATTGAAAATTCCTGGAGAACGAAAGTTTCTTGGAAAGGATTCTTGAAATTAATTCAGAAGAACTGTTCTAAAAACTTCCGAGATAATTTCTGGAGCAATTCATGAGGGAACTATTAGAGAAATTCGTACGGAAATTCCTGAAGAAATTTTTGGAGAGAATCTCGAAAAGAATTCCTGGAGGAATGCCAGAAGGCCTGGAAGAATTACAGAGGGAATTCCTGGAGGAATCGCAGAAAATATGTCTGAAAGGAATACCCGAGAGAATTAATAAAAAAATCCAAGAGAGTTTCTGAAATCATGGAGGAGTTCCTGAGCAAATCCCTGGAAGAAATCTTGAAAGATTTCCTGGAGGAATTCCTGAGAGTTCTTGCAGAAAGTTCATATACATTCCTGTAGAAATTCCTGGGAGAATTTCTGAAAGGTGTTATAGGAGGAATTCTTTAGAAAATTCCTGAAGGAATACCTAAGCGAACTCCTAGAGAGATCCATGAAAAAAACTCTTGTGAGAGAGGTCTGGAAAGAATTCCTGGAGGAGTTCGTGAAGTATATACAGGAAATCCCTAGATACAATAATCATCCCTAGGCTGGTTCACTTCATATTCCAGAGAGAATTCCTCCAGAAATCCCTGGTGATCTTCTTGAAGGCATTTCTGAGAGAATTCGTGGAAGAAATCCTGAGAAAACTACTAGAGAAAGTTTTGAGAATATTCGTGGAGAAATTGCTAGAAGAATTTTTTGAGAAGTTTCTGACAGAATTCCAGGAAGAGTAACTGGAGGAGATCCTGAGGGAATCCCTAAATGATTTCCAGGAGGAATTCCTGGAGAAATTCTTGACAGAAATTCTGGAGTTATTTATGAGAGATTACCTAGAAGAATTTAAAAAAAAAATCCTGAATTCTTGTGGATGTTGCTGCAGAATCTATGGATCCTGTGGGAGAGTTCTGGAGCGACTTCCTTGCATAATTGCTGGAGGAATTCTTGACAGAAGTCCTGAGAGATTTTCGGAAAATTTCTTGAAGAACTGCAGGAAAACTCCAGACAGAATTTCTGGAAGAATTTCTGTGGGAATTCCAGCGAAAATAATTGGAGGAATTTAAGAGGGAGTTCTCTAAAAAGATCGGTTTTCTTACAACAGATGTAACGCCATGATTGCTGGTCTAATGGATAACGCTTCTTAGTCATATGCAGAAGATCCTGAGGCTGGTTCCCAAACTTTTTAGTTTGGATTTTTCTGTTTTCTTTCCTTAACCTACGTATACCACTCATTAATATATCGACAATGTTTTTTCATTAGGGCCTAATTGACATTATCGATTTCTCTTTGTTATTAAAGAATGTGTATTAAGTTTTTTAAGGAATTTTTGTAAACTCCGTAGGGGTAGGCTTTATCTTGCAAAAACATCTTGAATAAAAGTTTTCTATACATTAAAATAAAGATAGGAGAAAAACCGGATAATATTTCTAAAACACGAATTTCTGAAATGCTTTAGTTGAGTTGAAATATATGTTTCGAAACTAAATGAAGCAAAAGGTTCATCTTTAGCAAATTCAAGTGGCTAGAAAACATCAACGATGAAATAGACCACCCACCAATAGGTCCTCAATGTCTGTTACATGAACGAAAGCCATATTGACCCGAACAGCACAGTAGCCAGCGTCAGCTGGAGACAACGATCCTCGTTCACCGCCGATCGATGCCCACTTGAAGAAGCTGATCGTCTCAAAACGTACCATTATTTATTTATTAGCATGTAGGTATTTTCATTTTCCCCCACGTTCCTCGAAACACTCCATCCTTCGAGTGTTCGTCCATTCAATAAGGCACAACTCGCGACCAACAACGTACACGTATGTATATTGAGATGGCATTTGGAAGAGAGAGCGCGTTCGTCCAACAGCAGCTCCCCTGTGCCTGCCCGAAACGATGTCCCATGCGCGTACCTAACAACCGCCAGTTTGCCTTAAATAATGAGACAAATCAATTTTCATTAAAACGAGCTTTTCCTCGACCTATGGATGCAGTCGATCGCACCACTACTGGTTAGACTGCTTTATTCAATGGGTGATCGAAACTGTTTTGGTGTTGATGTTGAAGATTTCTTACGAAAAAAAAATGACCTAAGAAAGTCGAAAATGTCTTAGGATGTAAATGAAAATATACATAGTTTTTTTTTAATTTGAAAAAATGAACAAAAATTTAAAAAAATGGAAAATGCACAAATAATAAAAAATTGGAAAATAACTTAAACACTGTCTTATACTACTATTTTGTTTTAAAAAATTTATAGGAATAATTTAAACAAAATTCAAAATAGTTACCACTCCTCGCTATTCGTAATCTTCGTAGTGAAAAACCCACCCGCAAAAGATTGAATGGCACTGATTACCTACCGGCGAGAAGTTCTGAGCCATACATACGACGACCGAACATACGTGAATCAATCGATAGGGGGTGGAGTGCGTCAGATCGTCGGATCGAGCGAAGGGTAGGAGCCGGGCAGAGAAGGCACATATACCTAGTAGGTAGGTAGGTACACCACCGTGTAAAGGTGAGGGTGGTCCGAGCGATGGAAAACTCGAAACGGGGTCAGCGTGTCAAATCGATTGATCTTTTACTGGGCTGCTGGCGGCTTGGTGACTCGATGCCTCTACCGTTCGTTCCTTCGGTTCCCTTGAATGGTAGGCAGCCTTACCGAGCTCGGTTGTCCAGTAGCGCCCAGGTTTGGACCTGGGCGGAACGTGATTGCGCGATTATGATGGCAGCAGTCTCTAACTGCTGCGCTGTGACGGAGAGTTTGGATTGGAGGGTGGGGGTCACAAGCGGTTGACGTCGTTGTCGTTGGGCGGCGGCAGCGTGGTATCGAGTGTCAAATGGGGTCTTTCTAGTGGCCCCAAGATCAACACCATTTGGTAGCTACCGGAGTTTGGAGTTGTGCTTTGTGTGGCGCCAACGACGTCTACGGGGGATTTTACTCGCCGATTTAGGAAGGGATTTTGAACAGGGTGGGCATGGAAGCTTATTCGGCTATGTTAGCGACTCAGCAGAAACACCAGAACAAAATAAAAGATATAATATTTTATGGGGCTTCGTGGCCGTGCGGTTAGCGGCGTCAGTCGTCTAGGCGTTTCGTAAGCCTCGGAGTGCGGGTTCGATTCCCGCTCCAGTCGGGGAAAACTTTTCGTCAAACGGAAAATTCTCCATTGGGCCACTGGGTGTTAAGTGTGTTGTCCGTTGTCTCGTGTATGTAATGTTCAGTCTGTGCAGCCTCTGGCTGAAGACGGTGTAGTGTCTTTTTATAATATTTTATGAATGTGCTCAAAACTTCTACAACACTAACTAGCCATCAAAATGTTACTTTGGCTAAAGTTCTATGATGAATTACATTTATTTTTTATTTATTTTTTATATGATCACCGATGATCAGTAGGCTTTCTCAACAAACTAATGCAGAACTGTAGCTATAATACAAATCTACAGTCGCAGCATTAAGTCTGTTTGGCATGCAAAATTGCAATATCTTTCGATTTATTTTTGTTTTTTTTTAAATATGTATTTTTTTTTCTTTTTTAACATAAGCACATTTGAATATCCTAGAAGAACTAATTGCCCTGTAATGCAGAACCGCAATGCAACTCTATAGTCGTAAGTATCACTAATTCTTTTTGCCGTTAAAAATAACGACTTTTCTAATTTTTAAATTTCTTTTTTTAATACGATTTCAGTTTGTTATGAATGTTTACTGATCTTCCGAAATATGCAAATTGGAAGATCAGTAAACATTCATAACAAACTGTCTTATAATGAAGATCGGTAACTACAATGAAAATCTATATCTGTTATACAAAATCTTTTGCTTTGAACAATAGCGATTTTCACATTAGTTTTTTTTGTTTATTCTTTTAATTTTTTGCATACTTTATTTTTTAAAGAATTGCCTTTGCATATTCTGGAAAGTTAAAAGACATTTATAATACACAGTTGTGTAATGCACAACTGTAACTGTACTGCACAGCCGTAACACTAATTCTTCTTGCTGTAGAAAACTATTTATTTTTTTTTATTTTTTTTTATTTTTATTGTCTACTTTTGAATATTCCTGATGGTCAGTTGTTTTTTATAACATTCTTATCGGAGTTCTGAAGTATCAAAAGCATTTTTTTTATTTCAGCACTAAGAATCCACAGTAGCGATGTATACTTTATTCTTCCTAAAAAGTCATGATAAGATGATCTGCGCCAATCTAAACTATCTTGCAGTTGAGAACATAGAATTCAAGAGATTCATGGATCCAGGTTGGTTATACGACGATCATTATTACAAAAGTAACTATATACTGCTGCTTACCCAGATTCGTCATGAAAACTAGGTTCCAAATTAATGCCCAGATCCGTATCGGAAGCTTGTA
This sequence comes from Aedes albopictus, assembly GCF_035046485.1. Lineage (NCBI taxonomy): Eukaryota > Metazoa > Arthropoda > Insecta > Diptera > Culicidae > Aedes > Aedes albopictus. Next base: position 29,316,612 of record NC_085137.1, read on the forward strand.
TTCGTTATGGTAACACAGATTCCCATATTCCAAGTTCCAGATGCAGCTCCAGGTTCTGAATGGGAACTAAGGTTCTAGTTGGTAGCCAAGATTTCAGATGGAATCCCAGATGCCCAGATCCCAGTTCGTAATCGAAATTCAGTTACGAGATGGAAGCCTAGACACGTGATGGAAGCATAGATTCCAGACAGAACTCCAGGTTCTAGATGGAATCCTAGATTCCAGATGGAAGTCCAAATTCCATATGGAAGCCCATATTCATGATGAAAGCCCAGATTCCATATGGAAGCCCAGATTTCGTTATGGAAGCGCAGATTTCAGATGGAAGTTAAGATTCGTGATGGAAATGCAGATTTCAATTGGAAGCTCAGATAATTTTATTAAGAAAAACAAATAAATGAATAAATAAATAAAAATAAAAATAAATATGAGAAATAAATAAATAAATAAATAAATAAATAAATAAATAAATAAATAAATAAATAAATATATAGAAGCTCAGATTTGTGATAGCAACCCAGATTACAGATGGAAGCCCAGATTTGGTTATGGAAGTGTAGATTCCAGATGGAAGTTACGATTCGTAATGGAAGCCCAGATTAAAATTAGAAGCTAAGATTTATTTTTTTATATTTTTCATAAAAAAGACAAATAGAAAAAAATAAAATAAAAAGAAAACAAAAGCTCAGATTCGTGATGAAAACCCAGTTTACAATTGGAAGCAAAGATTCTTTTTCTATATTTTTTATAAAAAAATGACGAATAAGGAAAAAAATAAAAAAAAATAAAAAAAAACAATAAAAAGAACACAACAGCTCAGATTCGTGATGGAAGCATATAGTCAGATGGAAGCCTAGATTCCATATGGAAGCCCAGATTTCGTTATGAAAGCGTAGATTCCAGATGGCAGTCAAGATTCGTGATGGAAGCGCAAATTCCAATTGGAAGCTCAGATTTTTGTTTTAAGGAAAAACAAATAAATAAATAAATAAATAAAAATTAAAAAAAAAAGAAAAAAATATAAAAATATAAAAGCTCAGGTTTGTTATGACAACCCAGATTCCAGATGGAAGCCCAGATTTGGTTATGGAAGCGCAGAAATAGAAAAAAACTAAAAAGAAAAAAAAAGCTCAGATTCGTGATGGAAGCATATGTTTCAGATAGAATCCCAGATTTTTATGGAAGTGCAGATTTCAGATGGAAGTTACGATTCGTAATGGAAGCCCAGATTAAAATTAGAAGCTAAGATTCATTTTTTTATAATTTTTATAAAAAAATGACAAATAGAAATAAAATAAAATAAAAAGAAAACCAAAGCTCAGATTCGTGATGAAAGCACACATTTCAGAAGGGAGTCCAGATTTCATATGGAAGCCCAGTTTTCGTTATGAAAGCGCAGATTCCAGATGAAAGCTAAGATTCGTGATGGAAGTGCGAATTTTCAATTGGAAGTTCAGATTTTGTTATTAGGAAAAACAAATAAATAAACATAAAATAAGAAATGAGAAAAAATAAATAAAAAATATTAAAACTCAGATTTGTGATGGCAACCCAGATTTCAGATGGAAGCCCAGATTTGGTTATGAAAGCGCGGATTCCAGATGAAAGTTAAGATTCGTTATGGAAGCCCAGGTTACAATTGGAAGCTAAGATTTTTTTTTATAATTTTTATAAAAAAATGACATGAAAAAAAATAAATAAGAGATAAAAATAAAAAGGAAACGAATATAAATATATTTCAGATGGAATCTCAGATTCCATATGGGAGCCCAACTTCTGAATGGAAACACAGTTTCCAGATGGAAGCACAGATTCATGATGGAAGTCCAGATGCCTATCAACAGACCATGATGATACGTATGACTGCGTATTCGTATGACCGCGAGTGCGTTTGTGAAACTAGTGAAATTTCGAATGAATCTGTCACTCAAGTAACGTGTTTAAGCCAAGCAGATTTCAGAAAATTATAAAAATTAACACAAAAAAATATTATTTTTTTGTTTTATTACGGTTCTCAAAACCTCTTCAATAGGTCATCATTTTTTTTTAATTTTTTTTTTTTTTTTACTAATTGACGAGCCTTGATGGGACTCATTTCTGCGTCAGAATAAGCTTGTTTAAAAATTGGTTTCAACAACAAACAACCAACCCAAGATGATCACCAATTGAACACCTCGAAAAACCCCAGCACGAAACTCCCAGAAAACCCGCCTTTGATGATCGGCTAATTTCCACCACACAAGTCACACAAATTGTTCACACCTCTATCCTTGGTTCGTCTTGGCCCGGAAATTGACCGACGTCTTCGCGGACAGTTACCCGCCGCAGCACACCCAATTGGCACACATTTCTGTGGTGGAGGAGCCTTCCATCTATCTGATCAAGGTCACCCCAACCAACGCCGAACTGCCGTTCGATTGCCCAAAAAAAACCTCTCAAAATAATCTCTCTGGTGGTGCACGCGCGCGCTCAGCAGTGACTTCGGTCCAAATACGGCGGCGGGCCACAATAGAAGAAAGAAAAGTTCCCAAAATGTATCTGAGTCGGCGGGCGTGTAAGATCATAAATCATATCGCGACCGAACCGTGAGGTGTGAGCTTTTCCGAGGTGCGAATTTGTGGAAGAACAACAACGATCATTGCGTTGAGGTTCTCTCGTAAATTGGCCAACCAACGGTGAGCAGAAGTAAAAATAAAAAAATAAAATAAAAAATAAAAATGGCGGGGACCATGGGGAATAACACGCTTCGCACTTGGTGTGATCTTGGCGAGTTTGGAGCCGCCTTCAACATAACTAAAGATGGCGAATTGGTATAATTAAATGAAGTTTTGGATGGCATATTTGTTTATTGGAGAAATGAGAACAAATATAAAACCAAGTCATAGTAAAATTAGAAAATTTGTTTTTGTTGTAGAAAAACATTGTGAAACATTTCTGAAGCAACTACAACTCTTTTTGCTTATACTAGGCACAAAACTAAATAATGCGACAACTATTCTACTCCTTAACATAAAAAAAATAGCCACGTCTCCAAAAACAAAACAATTTTCATCATAATTGAAAGATTTTGTGACAATTTCTAACTCGTATTTTGACAATTTTTCCATTTCTCAAACAAAAAGAACAGTTTCTTGGAATTAAATTGAACTTAGCAATAAACTGCACTGGAGGAACTTCTACAATAGAGATATTACTAAAGGAATCGCTGGAGAAATTAGGAAAAAAATCCTTTTAGAAATTTCTGAAGGGATTACGGAAAGAATTTCAGAAAGAATTCCTGGAGGATTTTTATAGGAACCGCTATTATAGAAATATCTGAAAAAAAATCTGAGGAAGAATCACAGAGAAAAAAAACCCTGCTAGTATTTGTGAACAAACCCAACTGAACGGAACAGAACTGAAGAAAACTTTGAAGATATTCCTGAAAGAATCCCTGGAGAAATTCCCGCAGGATTTCATGGAGTGATTTCTGAATGTATTTCTAAAGAAATTTAAAAATGAATTCTGGAGAGAAATTTCTGAAGAAATCTCTAGACGAATTGGTGGACAGAGTTCTGAAAGAATTTCCTAGAAGATTATCTGAAGTATTCCCTTCAGAAGGAATTGATAGACTTCTTTAAGCAATCCTTGGAGAAATTTCTTAAAGGAATATCTGAAAGATTCCATATTGAGGAAATCATGGAAGAATTTCTGAATCAAACGCTTGAGGATATTTTCAAAGAATACTTGAAAGGATTAATGAAGGAGTGCCTTGTTTTATTTTCTGAAGGAATATTTGGGAGATTTAGAGACAGAATCCTAGTAGAAAATACTGGAATCCTGAATTCTGATTCTGGAGGAATATCTCAGGGTGGTTTTTGTAGCACAACTCGAGGAAATTTCTGAAAGAATCTGAAATGGTTTCCTAAAGCAATCTTTGAAGAAAATTCCTAAGATATCCGTAGAGAAAAATTATCTGAACAGCCCCTAAAATAAGGCATTTCTAACGAAATCAATTAGAAAATTTCTGAATAATTAACTAGGGCGATTTCTAAAGAAATCGATGATCAAATTTCTGCAAGAACCCCTGATTGTTTCTTTGGTACAATTATTGAATGAATTTATGAAACATTCCATTCAAAATTTTCTAAAATAACTCTTTGTGCAATTTTAAGATTAATCCATTGTGAAATTTCTAAAGAAATCCCTTAAAAAACTTCTCAAGCAATCCCTGAAAACAAAACAAAAAAACTGAGCCATTCCTTGGACGATTTTTTAACAACTTTTGTGGAAACTTCTTGGGCGAATTTCATAACGAATCTCTGAAGTAATTTCTGCAGATATTGAAGCAAGTTTTCCTTAAAGAATACCATGTGAAGTTTATGGAGGAATCGCTAGTGGAATTTTTAAAGGAATTCTTAGGAAAATTTTATATTGCTTTCTCTAAAGAAAGTTTTTGAATGAACTTGAATGATTTTTTTAAAGAATCTTTATATTTTCAGAAAAACAAAATCCTAAAAGAAGTTCTGAAGCAACCACGATATTTTTTTTTTAAAGAAATCACTGGAAAATTTATTGAATTAATGTCGAACAGATTTTCTGAAACAACTTCCAGACGAGTTAAAAACAATATGCATGATTTCCTAGAAGAATTCTTTGTGGAATTTATGAGTAGTTCAAAAGCAATCTCTAAAGAAAATTTTCAAGCGAATCATTGGAAGATATTTTGAACGAATTTATGAGGAAATCTTCGAGGAAATGTGGGAAAAATTCTGCAGAAATTTTTGGAGGAGTTTTGAGAAGTTTATCTGAAAAACCTCCAGGAAAATTCCTGAACGAACTGCTGGTGAAGTTTCAGAAGCAATTCATACAAGATTTTTCAAAAAGTTTCTGTCTCAAACTTCAAGAAGAATCCTTAGTGCCGTTTGTAACACAATTGCTACAGAAAAATTGTAAAGCAATCCCTGAAGAACTTTTATGGATAAATCCATGAGAGATTTTTTGAAAGAATCCTTGATGAATACTAAAATTTCTATTGCATTCTCTAAAGAAACTTTCAGAATGACGCCAGCGAGATTTTTTGAAGGAATCCGTAAATTCTTGGACAATTTTTTGGAGAAATTTCCGAAGAAATTCCTGGCAGAATTTCTGATGGAATTTATAGATGATCTTCTGGAAAAAAAAAATCGGAAAAAGTTCTGAAGAAACCTCCAAATGATTTACTGGAGAAATCCCTGGAGATATTTCTGAATCAATATTCATAAGAATGTCTGAAGAAATTTGCAGACAATTGCCTAGAAAAATAAATAAGCTAGATTTTTTAGAAAAATTCTATGTGGAATTTATGAAGACATTTTAAAATCAATCTTTGAGGGAAGTTTTGAAATGAATCCTCGCAAGATTTTTGGAAGAATCTTGAAGGAAAAAAAACTGAAGAAATACCTGGAGGAGTTTTAGAGAGGTCATTCGAAAAACCTCTGCGAGAATTTCTGAACGAATCACTGAAAGACTGTCTAAAGTCTGAAGGATTCCTTGGAATCATATATGGATCCATATTTTGAGAAATTTTGAAGTAATCTGTGCGTAGTAATCCCTGTGCGAATTTAGGAAGAATTGCCGTAGGATTATCTATACCAATCATTACAAGATTTTCCAAAAAGGTTTTCTATGCATAATTTGTAGAAGAATCCCTATTGAAATTAAAAAAAAATCTAGAAAATTGTCAAACAACCCCTGATTAAATGTTTGAGAGATTTATTGAAAGAATCCGTGAAGAATACTGAAAAACTTTCAATATTAAGGCCAAAAATGCTGTTAATTCACGAAGTGAGATATGAATTTTTGAAAACAAAATCACGTTCTGGTGGGAATCGAACCCATGACTTCGTATTCACTAGACCGGTGATTTGTCTATCTAAGCCACATCACAGGTAATGATTCTGCGGAATAGAAAACCAAACTGACTCCGAGTTCACTCACATAAACACTTTTTTTTTCACAATTCCATCTCTCCTTCGGTTTAGATGTTTTTTTTTAATATTTTTTTTAAGGAATTATGAGTCAAATAAACTCAGATATTTTTGCTTGAATCCTGACTCCATGACTTCAAGCACATTTTCAAACGAAACATGACACGATGCAAATTTATAAAATAGAAACGAACTCACCATAGGTGAATCTATCGCAAGCCGCCACCGTCTATCATTACTTCCGACGTCATACACGGATGATAGAGCAGTGCAAGCAGCGCAATGGTGTGAAAACAGTCATTATCGAGGGATGGGTGAACGCGCTCGCAAACGGCAAAAGCCGAGACGAAGATTGGGTGGTGGTGCGGTGACCATGCCGTTGCGGAATAGCTGGGAAAGACCAGCCATGTTTTCAATTTCAAATCCATAAGTCGTGTTGGTCTCTGCGGCAACAACAGCAGAGGAAGATGCCCCTGTCAAGATTAGCGAAGAAGTCAGTTCTTACTGGGCCGCGGACTGACTGGTCGTGAGACGGTTGATGAAACCGAAACCCAGTTCACGATGCTCGGGGGGAAGTCGTGAACTTCGGCCAGCGCGGTCGGCGGTGAAAGTTCTTCTCTAGGAAGAAGTTCCGCGGTTGACCGCGGTATCATTGAAATAGAAATTCCACAAATTGCTCAAGGCAGCCGCATTAGCTGGTGATGACCTCTAATCGCGGATCCATGACGGCCAAAACGATCAAGCCCAGCTCAAAGTCGTTGGTTTGATCGATTACCCAAAAAAAAAAACTCGGAAGCGATCTCCAATTTGTAAATTACACCGAGAGGCCTTGTGGCCAGCGCAAGCGATCAACGAAAAGTGTTCAGGGTGACCTTCACGAATGGAAAACTGCCTCCGATACGTGGGCCATTCGAGTATGCTACACACTGAGCTGGCATGATCGCCCTCGATCCTCGCTGGATAATCGCCACATGTCGAGCAGCGCGTGGTATGTAAAGTTGATTGCTGTAGGGTAGGAGTACCAGTGGTGGAACTTCGGCGGAAAGCATTCCTGTCTTCAGAATAGATTATAGGCCTATCCCATATAACGTTTTCAGGTCAAAAAGGTTCTAGGAGGTCCTGAAAACCATCATAAAACCAAAATAGAAGAAAATAGGCTCCATGAAGGCTTTAGGAACGTCTTTAAAGCAAATTGGACTTGAAATTGTTACACGGACCCAAGTAACATTTCGATGGCTTTGAGAACCGCCATTAAACCTAATACCTTTTGTTTTGATTTTATGGTGGTTCTAAGAATTTCTTCTAGTCTTTTTGACTAAAAAATATTACTTGGGGAGATACGTTTTTTCTTACTTCAGGAAAAACTGCGACCATAACCAGTACCCTCACCCTATCGCGTCACTTTTACATCAGCTCACTGCAAACCAACAACAACCGGCGCAGTCAAACAAACAGGCAGACAGATCTTTACGGTGTGGTTTGTACTGTTCAGCAGAGACAGTAGAGAGTGTAAGATAAATATGCGCTCTAATTAGGTGAACGAGCAAATTAATACCCATTCGGTGTCGGACGACGACGACGACGACGGCGAGAGTCGATCTTTACGCCTGCAATTTAACGCGAAAAGGTCGTCGTCACTCTCGCTCGACTCGAATGAGTGTGCTCGCCGCCGTAGAGGAAATTTCATCTGACTGACATAACGAGGTTAAACACTAGATATGGGCGCGAAATTTGAGTGGCAACCGGAGTCATCAGATGCTCGGCTCTTTCTCCTAAGAGTTTGCGTGGATTGTTTGGTGGATAGCCAAGATGACATTGAAAGGCATCCGACGGAAATCGATCTTTCAAGGTTAGAACTCAGGTGACATTCTGAAGATTGTCGGAGATTCTTAAAACCATCATAAAAGCTTAAAGAAATAATTTCAGTTTTATTACAACCTTCAAAACCTCTTTAAAACATGTTGGACTTTTAAATGTGGCCTAGGAAGTGATATTATGGATGTGCTTCGAAATATAATTTCTGCGATCGCTGAGCTCATCACAAATTTCCAAACCCAAATGAAGCTTTAGTCAAATGGATTCACGAAGGTCCTTAGCACTAACAATGAAATATTTAAGGTTTTATGAAAGTTCTCTTAACCTTCTCAAAACTAACTGGAATCCGAATTGCTGCTTGGGAACCCAACAAACATTATCAAGTCAAATAGTCACGAGAACGTTCTAATTATAACACCAACTTATCATAACACCAAAATAAAACGGCCAAGGTTTTAAGACAGTTTTCAGAACTTCATCAAAACTAATTAGCTTTGAAAATTTTAATCGAAAAATTGAGCCTTCATCTGTTTGCCAGTATGTCACGTAATTTCTCAAACTAGGTGACGTCGCAACGCCTGGCGGCCGGCGCGCGATCGTGACTACCAATCTTCTCCGGGGTAGATTAACCGATCGAGCTGAGCGCGCGTAATGCATGCGTGTTCAATGGCGGCACTTTGATAGTTTTGTTTGCTCTTGCAAGAAGACCATGCATGCATTAGGGCGGCGGCATTGTGGTGTGTCCAGTAGTGTCCAAACCGGTCAGTTTTGATTAGATCGAAAAATACTTTCAAAATGATCTTCCCTGCGTGTGGTGGACGGTGGCACAGCAACAGAAGCTTGTTCGTTCAAAACTGGGAGGTGTTTGTTTGGTAGGTAATCATAATTGGAGGCTGCTGGGTGGGCGTTCGTTCAATGGGTCAGTATTGATCAGGCATAATGAAAAGTTGACGTAATGGAATGACGTGAGAGAAGTTGGAGTTTTCGTTATGATAAGTAAAATCTAGGGTAGATTGAGCGGTGATGCTGACGATGTATTTCATATTTCCATTGAAAAGCTACTGGGTTTTCTTCATAATTGGGTATTTGCTTTGGAGCTTAATGAAATAATTATAGAAATTTAAGAAACTTTCAAATGTTTGGAATTTGTATTGGAAATTATTGGAACTTTAAAAAGGAAATAGAAAAAAATTAAAATCAGAACTTGAAAAACTTTGGTTAAAGTTAAATGGAGCTCACAGCGGAATTTTGACGAACTTTTTTTAATTATATTTGAGAATTTCCGATGGAAATTGAAGATACTTTTCAGAAAACTTCTCGATGAGAACTTCCCAATGGTTATTGAAAGTGGTGTCCGGCCATTTGGCCGAATGCCGTTTGGCCGAATGCCGTTTAGCCGAACGCCATTTGGCCGAATGCCATCTGGCCGAAAGGGTCGTTTGGCCGAATGCCGTTTGGCCGAATCATGATCAAAAGAATTCAGAGGAAGTTTTTGACATTCTAACTGCCAATATGATTATCAGAAGTATTTCCTTCTTTTTATCATAGGCTATTCTTTCTAGTTTTAATATTCAGGGATTAGTTGGCGTTAAAACTGTCAATATATCATCGAAGATTTTTCCTTCTTTGAATCATAGGCTGTTCTTTCGAGGTATACTGGTCACTTGATTTCATCATTCATTTTTCGGCCAAACGGCATTCGGCTAAATGGCATTCGGCCAAATGACCTTTCGGCCAAATAGCGTTCGGCCAAACGGCATTCAGCCAAATGGCGTTCGGCCAAATGACCCGGAACCATTGAAAGTCTCTTTAATAAAGACAAATCAATCAATCAACTTCCCAATGGTAGTTCGAAAAAGTTTTCATAAAAAATTGGGGGGTTTTCATATATACTGAAGAGTATGGGATATTTTTGTTTTCCAAATTAAGGAAATTGTGTGATACTAGTTAGCGAAATTTGTCAATGGAAATTTGAAAACATCCTGAGAGACGGGCTTGGGGGTCTAGTGGCTATCGCTTCTGAGGCAATGTGTGTGCCTTATGCCAATCATATCCTACCAACACTCCAGCATCCACATGAATTTGTGCAGACGCAGAGGTATATTGGGTCTGATGTGGATACAAATGATTGCAATCATCACTTCCCTTCCCCTTCCCCACATTGACCAGCAAACTGAAGTGACAGGCGCCATTGTCGCCTAAAAATAGAAGATCACCAACGCGCACACACTGAAGATGCCTGCTAATCCCCGGCAGATATCTCATTGGTTCCTTGTGTGAGTGTAGCTGGTCTGACGAAACTGGAGTAGCATCTCCTCTCCTCTTCTTGGCGTAACGTCCTCACTGGGACAAAGCCTGCTTCTCAGCTTAGTGTTCTATGAGCACTTCAACATTTTTTAACTGAGAGCTTCCTCTGCCAATAACCATTTTGCATATCGTGTGGCAGGCACGAAGATACTCTATGCCCAAGGAAGTCAAGGAAATTTCCTTTACGAAAAGATCCTGGACCGACCGGGAATCGAACCCGTCACCCCCAGCATGGTCATGCTGAATACCCGTGCGTTTACCGCCTCGGCTATATGTGCCCAAAGTAGCATCTACGGGTGGTCAATCAAGCTCAAGCTCAAGTAAATTTGAAAATATCCTGAGGTAAATTTACGAAATATAACGATGGAAGTTTGTGTTATAACACAATGCAAATCTACTTTCCACTAGAAAGTCTAACAAATATTTCAAGGAAATTTCAATCAATTATTATCACTTTTCATCCTGAAAGAAAAAAATGAAAAATTTCAAAAATAAATTCACCAAAAGTCTTCGACGAAAAAGTTTTGAAAAATTTATAAAAAAAAACTTCAAATTTACCGTTGGTTATTTGGGATAGTAATAGTTTGAAAAATAACCTTAAGTAAACAGAAAAGTGTGCATTATTATAAGCAAAAAAAAATGAAAAATTAATGGTCATTCTTGAAGGAGTTTTAAAAAGTATCACAATAGAAAATTAAACACTGCTCAATGATGATTGGTAAACTATCCATTAGAAATTTAAAAAAAATCACATATTACTGGGGGAGAAACAACTGTATTCTGTGCAACTGGGATTTTAACGGCTACGCAGTCTTGATAAATCAAAATGAGTTGTTATCTCACTCGACGTTTCGACACTTTGGATGGTGTCTTCTTCAGGGGATTCAGTTACATTTTTTCCTAATTTTGTTCTTACTCTAGTTGGAAGTTTGGAAGCTCCCAATCAAAAATTGATAAAATGTTCAACAGCATCTTCAAAACTACTCGGCTGCTTTTTTTGGAAACATCTCAGGGAAGGTTCATGAAGATTCCAGATTAAAATTTGTAATTTTTCGAAAAATTTCGGAAATTTCGAAATTTAAAAAAATTTAAAATTGTTTCCATATTTATATGTTTGAAAATTTCTCAAGCATGTAAATAAAGGTTTAAATTTTTTACACGGTAATTTAAGGCAAATATTCCTTAAGTTTGGGACGTATAAGGAATCGTTGCCGATACTAATGTTGGTAAATTTCGAAAATTGTGCTCTGTGGTATTCTCCTGTAATTCACATGATAATTGGAATTTTTATGCTGTTCCAGGTCTGACTGTTGCAAACAAGCAATTTGAGTATTGAGATAAACGTTTTGAAAATAACTTCGAAAGGTTTTCGAAATAATACTAGTGAGTTGCTAAAAATTTCAATAATGAGACATTGCATTGTAATGAATTTTCCGTGAAATAAAAAAAACCCTTTTTTTTAGTTTGAGTAAATATTAAAAGAAAAATGGAAAAAAAGCTAGAAGAAAAAAAAGTTACAATCTTGGGTTGTTCTGATTCTGGATTTCTGAGCCGAAGGAAATCTGCATGAATTCATGAAGTTACTTTTAGAAAACTCAGAAAAGCGTTCTTAAATGAATCCTGGGTGGAGTTTCCGAAAAAAAAACTGTTAGCATTTTCGGAAAAAAATCCCAGAAGAAGTTTTCGTGGAAATTCCAGGAGCAGTGCTCAGAGAAATTCCGTAAGAACTTCCTGTGGAGGATTCCCCGAATAGGTCCTTGGAAGAATCTCGGAAGGAGCTCCCGTAGCAATCCCGGATGGAGTTCATGGAGGAATCTCGGAAGAAGTTCTTGAAGTAATTTCGAAAGAAGTTCTTGGAAGGAATTTGTGAAGCGATCTTGGAAACAGTTCCAGAAAAAAGAATCCCGAAAGGAGTTCCTGGAGGACTCCCAGAAGAAGATCTTGGAGGAATACTGGAAGAAAATGTAGGATTTCTGAGTTTTACTAGATGAACATGGAAAATCCTCAAGAAATCTTTAAGAAATTGCAGAAGAAACTCCTGAAAAAATCTTGCATAATTTTCTAGCAGGAGTGCATTCTTGAAGAGTCCCAATGGAACTTCTGAAAGAATCTTAAATGATACCCCAGAAAAATCATATAAGAAGCTTCTAGAGAATCCAAGAAGAAATTTCTTTCTAAGATTTATCCAGAGGTTCCTTCGAGGGACCCCCAGGAGTTCCTACTGAAATAACTCTAGCTATTTCTTCTGGTGCTCCTCCAAAAAATAATTCTGGGAATCCACAAGAAGATCCACAAGATGATTCGTCAAGAAGTTCCTTAGGATTTCCCTTTTTGGAGAATTCCTTCAACACTTCCTTCTGGGAATTCTTCAAGAGATTCCTCTGTGATTTTTCAAGGAGTTCTTTCAGAATCAGGGATGCTAGATGATTTTTTGAAAAATCTGTATCCCATACAAAACTTGGGTGAAAAGTATATATCCCATACAAAAATAAAATAGGCCTTCTAGCTCAAAAATCTGTATTTCATATAAAACGCAATTTCTACGGATGCTCAAAAATCTGTATAATACAGATTAATCTGTATATATGGCATTCCTGTTCAGAACTCCTTCAAGGATACCCTCAGGAGTTCCTTTACGAATACCTCCCGGAGTTCTTTCTGGGATTCCTCCAAGATTTTGCCAGAATGACCAGAAGTTGCTTCTGGGATTCATCGAAGAGTTCCTTCAAAAATTCCTCCTTCTGGGAATTGCAACCATGATTTCTACCGGTATTCCTGCAAGAGTTCCTTCTGGAATTCAATCCATCCTTCTAGGATTTCTACAAGAGTCTTCTGAGATTCCGATGAAATTCCGGGGTGACTCTCTCCTGTCTATCCAGGATTTCCTCAGAAGTTCCGTCTGTGATTCTTCCAGGAGTTTTTTTTTTCTGAGATTTCTAAAGAGGTTCTGTCTGAGTACCAGAATTCTCTAGGAATTATTTTTGTGATCCCACCAACATTTCCTTCTGAGATTTTTTTTATAGATTTGGAATGTCTTCAGAAGTACTGTTTCCGGAATTCCCAGAAAGAATAAGACACCATAAGTTAAGTACTAGATTTGTAGTAATGAGCTGTGTTTTTGTGTGGTGAGATTCGCATCTCTTTGTTTCTCCATTGAAACGGTGCAAACTCATGGGTATTATGATTCCTAGCCTAATATGATGCTGTTTGAGCAGAACTTTAGGATGCTGTTGTTGAAGTTGCAATAAATGGAAAATACAACAACATAGTTACCCAAAGTTTTGCTCAAATAGCATCAAATTAAGCAAGGAATCATACAACTACACTGATTCCCGAGCAGAGGAGAATAGCAAATTGATAACAAAAGAATCACATAACCTGTTTTTATATCATAATTTGTTATTGTTAACTTATCAAAATATATTTTTTTAATAACATGTTTTGTTGGGCAATCTTATTTTATTATGTTCAAGTTATTGGGGTACCTACCCGAGCAGAGGAGAATAGCAAGTTAATAACTACGAAATCACATAACCTGTTTTTATATCTTGATTTGTTATTATTAAATTATCAAGTTATAGCTTTTCCATAACAAATTTTGTTGGACAATCTCATTTTGTTGTAATCAAGCTATTGATATACCTTAACTAAATTACATTTAAATAATATGTTTTGTTGAAGTACAAGTTTAGTTATTGTTGTACTATTGATCAACTTTTCAGCATTAGCACAACAGTAACAAGTTTTGAAATCATAGGAACAATTCGTCAATTATGACCTGTTCCTTCGTGTTGTTTCATTTTTAAATTCAGTTAAAAAGGAAATTCCTGAACGACTCCTTTTAAGAATTCCTTGAATAATTTTCGGATAAGCACTTGGAAACCTTTCGATAAATCCCTGGAGAAGTCTTCCAAAGAACTACTGGCGCAATTTTCTTAGAAATTCCGAAGTTAATTCTTCTGAGCAATTATTAGGATTCTTGGCAGATTATTTTGAACAACTCCTGGAGAATCCTTCCGAAAAAACTCATGGTGAAATCCTTAAAGAAATTTTCAGAGAAATCTCAAGATGAACTTCAGGACTAATGATCACAGGAAATTCTAAAAAAAACCCTTGAAGGGATTCTATGCAGGATTCTGGAGGAATTTCTAGAGAAGTCTTTGAAAATCCATGAAAGACTCCGTCAAAGAACTCTCGGAGAAATTTCTGAAGATTTTTGGAGTCATTTATGGAAAAGTTTATGACCAAATCTGTCGACACATTTTTGGAAGAATATTTGATACCCATAAAAGAAGTTTTTGACGGAATCCTTAGAGAAATAAATAGAGGAATTTTAGAAAAAAATATTGCAAAAATTTCTGGTGAAAGTCCTGTAGGAATCATCAGAGGAAGTTCAGGAGAAATTATAGCAAAATTTTTGGAGTAATTCTTGTAGAATCCATGAGGAATATTCGGCATAACTCTTGAATCCAGGGGAAAATCGGAGGAATTAAAACAATCTTTCCAGGAAAATTGTAATAATCTGTACAATATTTCCAATATCCCAAAAAATTTCTGCAAAACTGTTGAGTATTCTAAACATTCTTCAGTTTCCATGCTGAAAAAAAAAAACAAAGGCTACAATGCTCCGAAAACAATTAAAGTATAACAGTTTATAAATTACAGGTGGAAATCGAAGCTCGTCGTATTTGATAATATAGAAATTACTGAAGTTCGATTATCTTGCGGCTTCAAATCTCTTAGAATTTTTAATTCATTCTGAATATAGTGTTTTTCGATCATTTTAAAATATTTCTAACGTCAGAGTGATGAACCTCATGTTATTGGCGGGTTTGTGAGACAAAGCGAATAATTTTATATGATAAGTATTATAACTTATTTAGTAACGAGTTTGATTGCATAGCAAACTCTGCTCTCCGATTATTATCAATAACATATTGATATCAAAATTTGTTATTGAAATATTTTCCGAATTCATTGTTATTAAGTTGTTATTGAAACTAACAAAACAAGTTATTGAAATGGTTTTCCAGGAACATTTTTTTGTTATGGAATTTGTTATTTTGCCGCTTATGACAGACAAGTTTATAACACAATATGTTATGGTAATAACTTAAAAATAATCGATTTTATTATTCAGTTATTTTGCCCGAATAACACAGCTCCTTATCTTGTTGTTATTCCCTTCTGCTCGGGTATATCCACAAGATAACATTTGAAAAATATATTTTATTGTAGAACAAGTTTAGTTATTATTCTACTATAGAGAATGTACAAATAGGTGATGAACAATAACACAGCAGTAACAAGTTCACAAATTACCTGTTATTAAGTTGTGATTGGTCTAACAAAACATGTTATTGAGTTAGTCTTCCAGGAACATTTTTTTTTATGATGTTTGTTATTTTGCCGCTTATGACAGACAAGTTTATAACATAATATGTTATGCTAATAACATAAAAAATATTGGTTCTATTATACAGTTATTAAGTCAAAATAATATATTTTATTATGCTTTTGATATTTTCTTCTGCTCGGGTTGCGTCCTATTCATGGAGAAATGTAATCCCAGAAAGAGAATGAAACCCAGAACTAACATGTGGATGAATTCATTCAAAACTGCTGGAGGAATTCCATAAAAAAATGTTGGGGACTGGAGGAAGAACTCCGGTAGGCTTTCTCTAAGAAATCCCGGAAAGAGTTCCCAAAATAATTCCGGAATAAATTGTAGGAAGAATCCCCCAAGAAGTTTTTCCTGGATGAAGCCAAAAAAGAATTCCTGGAAATTCTGAAGGAATGCCTGCAAGGAACTTTTTAAGCGATCCCAAAAACAACTTCTGGAAGAAACTTGGAAAAAAATCCAGAGTGAAGTTCCTAAAGGGATCAAACAAGGAAATTCTTATGAAATGAAAAAAAATCAGAATAAAGTATGGGAGAAAATTATGAAAGAATTCTAAAAGGTGTTCCTGGGGGAATCCCGATAAGAGATGATTAAAAAAACCCGCAAAAAAGTATTGGCGGAATCTGGTAAGATCTCCTGGATCCATCTCAGAAAGAACTCATGGAGACATGAGAGCCAAGAGGAATCCAGAGAGGAATCTCGAAATTTTTAAAAGTAGGAGTCTCAGAAGAAATTCATTGAAAAATCCCTGAAGACTCTTGTAGAAATCCTAAAAAGAAGAAGTGAATTTCGAAAGGAACTTTTGAAAGAATACCGGTAATATACCTAATATTTTTTTTTATTTTTTTTTTTAACGAGATTGTCTATCCGGGGCTGGTTTACTCAAGACCCACACGTTTAACTTTCCCTCACGAACAACTCCGAAGGAACTCACATTTTGTGAGTTGTCGGGAATAGGATTCGATCCCAGGTTCTCGGCGTGATAGTCACGTGCTGACCCCATCACACCAGGTTTACTCCATACCTAAGAACTTCTCCTGATAAATACACTGAATCTCTAAAATCAATATATTAGGAACAAAACGATTAAATTGAGCTATTGAAAAATTTGAATTTTTGTATTTATGCATATTTACATTCAGATTCAGTATAAGAATGTCTGTTCTAGCCTTCACACCGATGGAAACTTAATTTGAGCTGTTTGATAAAGTTTCTGTAAAGCCGTTGATGTCATCACATCTTATTGTCGTCGCGGTTGAAACCCGAAGTTTCCCCACACGCGACAATCACTTTTTCTCCAAATCCGTACGAGAAACCTAACGTCGGACATAGTGCGCTGGATAGCGCACCTGGTTCTCTATCCAGCGCACTATGCCCAACGTACGTCCGACGCACGGTTTAGGAGAAAAAATGGATTTTCGCGTGTCAAAAATTCCAATTTTCAACTGTACGAACAATAAATTGTGCTCTTTTCGTTTTGCTGACCAGCTTGCAACATCAAATGAGCTCATTCTTCCGTTTCAAACCGCATCCATCTAGCTCAACTGCCTGGAAGGCAAAATCCTACATTATAGGTATTGTACAATCTGCTTTACTTGCAAATTACGTCCACCACCGCGAGTCCGGGCGACAGCCGATCGCATTCCATCGCAGAAAACGAAACTGCCCCTGTCACCCGCGCTCGGTCCGCCACGCTTTTCGTAAAATGAACGCAGATCGACAGTCCTCGATGAAACCGAAGAACCGAACCGATCATACATCGATCGTTAGCGCGCAAACTCGCGAAGAAGTTTGTTTTTACGATCCCTGGCGATTGCGAGTTTGATTGCATTTCCACATTCATCGATCGTGACATTTGACAGTGATCTTCGAGAAGAAAGTGATATCACCCTCTTTCCGTCGTCCCCTGGTCGACAAGTCCGAATCAAGCGAGAGTGAAAACAACCATTATTGGAAAAACATTTGCGGCGGTGATGGCTCGCTACGGTTCGGCTGGATTCGTCGTGATCTATTGTATTGTTTTGCCAATTTGAATCCCGCATCGATCGTGGCGGCCACGAGGTGAGCACTAACGATCGATTGTTTTGTTACCCGACGTCTCCACTAGACAGAAATGTCTTGCCATTTTGCTGGACAGATGTGTCATGACAGAAATGTTCTCTCGCTGTTTGCATGGAAAGCAGCGGTGTTGATCATTTCTGTTACGTTTTTTCTTTCTGGCAGCAAAATGGCAAGACATTTCTGTCTAGTGGAGACGTAGGGTTACATTTCGTCTGTCGTCGTCCGCGTGTTGCTGTCAGCGGCGCAGAAAGATGTTGAATCGTCGTTGTTGATGGGAAAATCGTCGCACCGGATTCCAGGGAAAATGTGCTTTCGATTGATGGCTGGGAATGACTTCATTTTCCCTGCAGTGCCACGCGGATTTGCATCCGATGGTTGGCTGGTCGGTCGGTTTCCAAATATGTCGAAATGCAAATATGGTGGGAATGGTCGCGAACTGTTCACCTCTTGAACAGCAGCTGTTCCCAGTCAGTGACCGAACGCCTGTAGCGCCATATGGCACCATCTGGACGAAATAATGCCATCGCGTGCTCCCAAAACCGTTCGTGTACATATTCTTCCACCCACACGCGGATCAACAGCCGCGGGTTCAACGCCATGGCGTCTGCTTGATTCATCTCATGCATGCGTGCAATATGTGGGTCTGCTCTGAAGAGCCAGCCGCCTTAGCCAGAAATTTGATTGACTGATCCGGCCGACGACGATCCTCTTCTCGCGAACGAGATGTTGGTACCTACCTACTCCACTTTTGGTTCAAGAAGTGAGTTGCATAACGCGCTATGCGAGCGACGAGACTCTTGTCTTCGAACGTGCCGTCGTTGATGGCATTGCCTTTGACGAAGGTGACTAAACTTACATTACCCGCTGCCCCTCATCAACTTTGGGGCATAGCGCTTTCATCATCATCAGGAGTAACACTGCTTTTCATGATAACATGGATAGCATTTTTGCTTCAAATTTGGACTTTTTGCTGAATTATTGCAGCAAATGAACAATTTCGAAAAAGTATTGGAATGTTCGTTTTCTAACAGTCTAACTCATGCTTCCACAGGTCAGTTGATGACAAACTGATGTTTTGTGACTTCTCAGTATTAACAAAATCAAAACGCTGTTATTTTATTTTGTCCGACGTTTCGGTCCGTTTGGGACCATCTTCAGGGACTCTGGAAATGTTTATTTGTTTATTAATTTCCATAATTTCTTTTGAAGCATTAACAAAACATCAAATCAAACGAACGAAACAAATGGTAGACACACACCACACTATAGTCTTAGCCACTCACACCAACAAACACAGTAGTGCATACGAATACCGCAGAGAAAGACGAAAAGCAATGTTGATCGTTCTCGGGTTAGGTACTTAATTCCAGAGTGCTAACTTTGGACCGAGTTTTGTTTCCGATAGGACATCCGATTTGGCTGCGATTGTGTGGGAGTAAGTATACTACAACAAATCGAGTGGGAGGATATTGAAATTTCAAACATAAATCTTGTCAAATGTCAATTTCTTGATTTTGCTTTGGCTGACCAAGCCATGTGGGAAATTACACTGTTGAAAATGCTTTGACATCCATGTGCACAACAGAACATGTGCTCGATGAACAAATTGAGATTTGAAATTATGAAAAGAAATCCACGTACTCCGGTGAGACTCGAACTCACGACTCCCAATTTGCTAGACGGGCGCTTCTATTCCTTCAAGCTACGGAGTCACTCGACTATCTCCGTCGCCAGCAGGCCTAGAACTGAACTCGATTCCACAATCGCACATGGTTATCTTCTTTTCACAATCCAAACCCCCTTCGGATGGGATTAGATGAACATCTAACACATTGTCTGTTGTGCACATGTATGTCAAAGCGGGAGAGAAAGTTATTTTTAATTGTCGAGAGCTTCGGGCACTGCCTTCCAATCACTTATTGGTATGGCAATTAGTGTGCAGTCGGACTCTCGACGGGTCGGTCCTCGGCCGACCGAATACGGTAAGGGTGACCGTAGCACCTTACAAATGTCAATTTCTTGATTTTGCTTTGGCTGACCAAGCCATGTGGGAAATTACACTGTTGAAAATGCTTTGACATCCATGTGCACAACAGAACATGTGCTCGATGAACAAATTGAGATTTGAAATTATGAAAAGAAATCCACGTACTCCGGTGAGACTCGAACTCACGACTCCCAATTTGCTAGACGGGCGCTTCTATTCCTTCAAGCTACGGAGTCACTCGACTATCTCCGTCGCCAGCAGGCCTAGAACTGAACTCGATTCCACAATCGCACATGGTTATCTTCTTTTCACAATCCAAACCCCCTTCGGATGGGATTAGATGAACATCTAACACATTGTCTGTTGTGCACATGTATGTCAAAGCGGGAGAGGAAGTTATTTTTAATTGTCGAGAGCTTCGGGCACTGCCTTCCAATCACTTATTGGTATGGCAATTAGTGTGCAGTCGGACTCTCGACGGGTCGGTCCTCGGCCGACCGAATACGGTAAGGGTGACCGTAGCACCTTACAAATGTCAATTTCTTGATTTTGCTTTGGCTGACCAAGCCATGTGGGAAATTACACTGTTGAAAATGCTTTGACATCCATGTGCACAACAGAACATGTGCTCGATGAACAAATTGAGATTTGAAATTATGAAAAGAAATCCACGTACTCCGGTGAGACTCGAACTCACGACTCCCAATTTGCTAGACGGGCGCTTCTATTCCTTCAAGCTACGGAGTCACTCGACTATCTCCGTCGCCAGCAGGCCTAGAACTGAACTCGATTCCACAATCGCACATGGTTATCTTCTTTTCACAATCCAAACCCCCTTCGGATGGGATTAGATGAACATCTAACACATTGTCTGTTGTGCACATGTATGTCAAAGCGGGAGAGGAAGTTATTTTTAATTGTCGAGAGCTTCGGGCACTGCCTTCCAATCACTTATTGGTATGGCAATTAGTGTGCAGTCGGACTCTCGACGGGTCGGTCCTCGGCCGACCGAATACGGTAAGGGTGACCGTAGCACCTTACAAATGTCAATTTCTTGATTTTGCTTTGGCTGACCAAGCCATGTGGGAAATTACACTGTTGAAAATTAAAAATAACTTCCTCTCCCGCTTTGACATACATGTGCACAACAGACAATGTGTTAGATGTTCATCTAATCCCATCCGAAGGGGGTTTGGATTGTGAAAAGAAGATAACCATGTGCGATTGTGGAATCGAGTTCAGTTCTAGGCCTGCTGGCGACGGAGATAGTCGAGTGACTCCGTAGCTTGAAGGAATAGAAGCGCCCGTCTAGCAAATTGGGAGTCGTGAGTTCGAGTCTCACCGGAGTACGTGGATTTCTTTTCATAATTTCAAATCTCAATTTGTTCATCGAGCACATGTTCTGTTGTGCACATGGATGTCAAAGCATTTTCAACAGTGTAATTTCCCACATGGCTTGGTCAGCCAAAGCAAAATCAAGAAATTGACATTTGTAAGGTGCTACGGTCACCCTTACCGTATTCGGTCGGCCGAGGACCGACCCGTCGAGAGTCCGACTGCACACTAATTGCCATACCAATAAGTGATTGGAAGGCAGTGCCCGAAGCTCTCGACAATTAAAAATAACTTCCTCTCCCGCTTTGACATACATGTGCACAACAGACAATGTGTTAGATGTTCATCTAATCCCATCCGAAGGGGGTTTGGATTGTGAAAAGAAGATAACCATGTGCGATTGTGGAATCGAGTTCAGTTCTAGGCCTGCTGGCGACGGAGATAGTCGAGTGACTCCGTAGCTTGAAGGAATAGAAGCGCCCGTCTAGCAAATTGGGAGTCGTGAGTTCGAGTCTCACCGGAGTACGTGGATTTCTTTTCATAATTTCAAATCTCAATTTGTTCATCGAGCACATGTTCTGTTGTGCACATGGATGTCAAAGCATTTTCAACAGGATAAATCTTGTCGTTCAACAGAAACTCGATTCATGCGACAGTTACAGGTTCTGCCGAACCACAGTGGACGCGAACACTGTAACTATTGGTAATATTCATTTTTTTAAGTTTTCAATGTTTTAGAAGAAATTATAAAAAATTAAACCAACAAATAAAAATTTCTAGAGTCCCTGAAGAAGGTAATAAACGGACCGAAACGTCGGACAAAATAAAATAACAGCGTTTTGATTTTGTCAAGACTGAAAAGCCACAAAACATCTGTTCCCAACTACAGTCGAGCACATAGACGGTTGATGACAAAGACCGCTATAAAGAGTTATACCTTACCTTACCGATCAGACTAAGGTCGGTGTGGACTCTGCTGTACATAGTAGCCGTCTCCATTCCACTCAGTCCATGGCTGTTTGTCTCCAGTTCCGCACTCTGCGTAGGGTCCGCAGATCGTCCTCAACTTGGTCGACCCCCGTAGCTCGCTGCGCTCCACGTATTCTTGTACCGGTCGGATGACTCTTGAGAACCATTTTAGTCGGGTTGCAGCTCGTGGTTCATTCGCCTTCTCCAAGTCCCGTCTTCCATCTGCACTCCGTCGTAGATGGTACGCAACACCTTCCGTTCGAAAAACTCCAAGGGCGCGTAGGTCCTCTGCACGTAGGGTCCATGTCTCGTGCCCATAGAGGACTACGAGATCCCGGTCGAACTTCTTAAGCACGGAAGCGAGCAGCTACATCAATCAATCCATCAGATTATTATAAAGATTTGGGAGGATGAAGAATTGCCCACTAGTTGGTTGGATGGCCTCATATGCCCAATCTACAAGAAAGGGCACAGACTGGAGTGTGCCAATTACAGAGGGATTACCCTTTTAAATTCGGCGTATAAGATACTGTCGCGTGTCCTGTTCAACAGACTGCGACCTCTTGAGGAGTCCTTCGTCGGCGAATACCAGGCTGGTTTTCGTGAGGGCCGATCAACGACGGATCAAATGTTTACCCTGCGGATGATCCTAGATAAATTTCGGGAATATAACTTGCAGACTCACCATCTGTTCATTGATTTTAAAGCAGCGTACGATTCAGTGAAAAGAAATGAGCTTTGGCAGATAATGTCAGAACATGGTTTTCCGGCGAAACTAATTAGGCTGATACGCGCAACGCTGGATGGATCAAAATCAAGTATTCGGATCGCGGACGAAGTGTCTACGTCGTTTGTGACCTTGGATGGATTGAAGCAGGGGGATGCTCTTTCAAATTTATTGTTCAACATTGCACTCGAAGGAGCGATTAGGAGGTCAGGCGTGCAGAGGAATGGCTCTATCATCACACGGTCGCACATGCTCCTCGGTTTTGCGGACGATATTGATCTCATCGGCATCGATCGTAGGGCAGTGGAGGAAGCTTATGCTCCTCTGAAGAGAGAGACAGCGAGGATAGGCTTGACGATTAACTCTACCAAGACGAAGTACATGATAGCGGGTAGAGACAGAAGCAGGCCTAGTGGTGTTAGTGCTGAGGTAGTGATTGATGGGGAAGTGTTTGAAGTTGTTGAAGAATTTGTTTATCTTGGAACACTTGTGACATGTGACAATGACGTTTCCCGTGAAGTGAAAAGGCGTATTGCAGCTGCGAATAGGGCCTTTTACGGATTGCGTAGCCAGCTTAGGTCCCGTAACTTGCAAACGCAAACAAAATTCGCTCTGTATAAGACGCTGATTCTTCCGGTTGCCCTCTACGGTCACGAAGCGTGGACGTTAAAGGAGGTAGACCGAAAAGCTTTTGGAGTTTTTGAGCGCAAAGTGCTGCGGACAATTCTCGGTGGGAAACAAGAAAATGGAGTGTGGCGCAGACGCATGAATCACGAGTTGTACCAAGTGTACGAAGATGCGAATATTGTGAAACGTATAAAATACGGCAGACTTCAGTGGGCTGGACACGTAGTGCGAATGTCGGAAGAAAGAATAGCGAAAACAATATTCAGCAGAGAACCCGGTAGAGGTAGGCGACTTCGTGGGCGGCCGCGAACTCGCTGGCTGCACGCAGTTGAAGAAGATCTACGATCCCTACACGTTCGTGGAAACTGGAGGAACATCGCCCAAGACCGACGAAGATGGTGCTCTACTATACGCTCGGCATTGGAGTAAAGTTACTTTGTAGCCAACAAGGTATCAAGGTAGGTAGAGGACTACTGGTGTAATCAGCGTTTTGTATATAGTTAACTTCGTGTTACGGCGAACTTTATTCGATCGTAGAGTTCTGCGGAGTCCAAAGTAAGAACGATTTCCTGCCACAATGTGGCTCTGAATTTCTCTGCTGGTGTCGTTGTCGGCGGTCACCGGTGAGCCCAAGTATACGAATTCTTCAACCGTCTCGATTTCATCACCGTCAATATCAATTCGGGGTGGCTGGCGCGGTGATTCCTCCCTGAATCCCTTTGCCATCATGTACTTTGTCTTCGACACATTAATGACTATTCCGATCCGTCTGGCTTCACTCTTTAGTCGGATGTACGTTTCCGTCATCGTCTCAAATTTACGAGCAATAATATCAATATCATCAGCGAAACCAAGCACCTGAACGGACTTCGTGAAAATCGTTCCACTCGTGTCTATCCCCGCTCTCCTAATTACAGCCTCTAAAGCAATGATGAACAGCAAGCACGAAAGACCATCACCTTGCCGTAACCCTCTGCGAGATTCGAAGGGACTCGAGAGTGTCCCTGATACTCGAACTACGCACATCACTCGATCCATCGTCACCTTGATCAACTGTGTCAGTTTATCCGAGAATCCGTATTCGTGCATAATCTGCCATAGCTGTTCTCGATCGATTGTATTATACGCCGATTTGAAATCGATGAACAAGTGCTGTGTGGGCACGTTGTATTCGCGGCATTTCTGCAACACCTGGCGGATGGCGAACATCTGGTCCGTTGTAGCGCGTTCGCTCATAAACCCAGCCTGATATTGCTCCACGAACTCTCTTGCGATCGGTGATAGACGGCGGCATAAAATTTGAGAGAGTATCTTGTAGGCAGCGCTCAGTAGTGTGATCGCGCGGTAGTTCCCGCAATCCAACTTCTTGCCCTTTTTGTAGATGGGACACACAATACCTTCCATCCATCCTCCGGTAATACTTCCTTTCCCAAATCTTGGTAATGACCCAGTGTAGTGCTCTCACCAGTGTTTCTCCACCGTATTTTAGTAACTTGCTTGGTAACAGATATGCTCCAGCGGCTTTATTGTTTTTCAACCGGCCAACTTCCGCCTCAATCTCTTGGAGGTCAGGGGCCGGACGTCTTTCGTCCTGTGCACATACTTCTAGATCTGTTCCACGTCACCTTCGGTACTTGCAACGTCGCCATTAGGGTGATCATCGTAATGTTACCGCCAACTTTCGACCACCTCACGCTCGCTCGTGAGAATATTTCCGTGATTTTCTCGGCACATGGCGGCTTGTGGCACAAAGCCTCTGCGCGAGCGGTTCATCGTCTCGTAGAACTTTCGTGTCCTTAGCGCGGTACAGCTCTTCCATCGCTTCACGATCTCGTTCTTCCTGCTGGCGATTCTTCATCCGGAAGACTGAGTTCTGCCTGTTCCGCGCCTGTTTGTAACGCGCCTCATTCGCACTCGTACGGTGTTGCAGCATTCTCGCCCATGCTGCTTTCTTCTTATTTTTCAACTGTTCAACAGTAAAGAGTTATGTGCTTGCCGAAACGTGCACCTCAAGCCAAAATATCTGAAAACCCCTGATCTATTCTAATCACTATATCTTGTCAGATGAGTGTTTATAAGCAAAATCAACGTAGACGGCAATCTTATCAATCGAGTGCCAATCAATCCATGGATCAGTAGTGAAAACAGCAGCGCATAAAGTGATAGGCATTGCTGCAAGATAATTCAGAAACGTTTGGTTCAATAAGGGCTGACAGAAGAAGAAGCAGAATGAGAAGAACGTCGCCAGAAACCAATGTTAAGTACCCGGTAGTGTAGAGAACGGTACAAAAAGCGGGAGAATCCATCGAAGAACGAAAGTAAAAGTAGTATACGGAGAATGTTGGTACTAAGGCGTTGGAACAAACTGATATGCGGATATTCTATGACACGGTCAATGGTATGTGGAGGAAAACAGCGCCTTCTCTCGTTATGCGCAATAACTATGAAGATTACTTGCTGACAGATATACCCAAGCAACATGCATGTCATATTAGAGTTTTGACCTCAGTAACACACTTGTCATTGAAGGATTGCGGCAGCACAGGCTTCACGGCAGCACAGAAGTCACGGTCACTTTTCTCTAACAAATAAATACTTAATTGCTGGAAGTAAATCACAGTGACTTATGCATAACCAAAACCTGCGCTGTCGTAGATTTACTGTAGCAAGTGTGTTACCTGGAGTTGTATAGACGTTAATTTGACATTATTCAAGCATTGTATTAGAATAACGAAAAATTAACTTCTATACAACCAAAACTTGCGCTATCGTTACTCTTATATTTCATGTATGTTACTTGGATGTTAATGATAACAGCCTATTGTAGGCAGTATTTCATAGCTTTGTTCAACGAGTAGATTAAGTATCAGTGAGGGTGGGCATGGGTAAGCAGTGGAGCCCTGAACTTAGATGAGTTAAGAAAGGCAAATAAAGAGCAAAATAACAGAACAATAGCCTGCCGACTGAACAAAAATTTCGTAACTGTGGCTCTTTGTTATTACCATTCGTTTCGGTAGTTATCGATTGAAAAGGGGTTGATCGTTCAATTGCTCCAGTTTCTTGACCTCAGCTCATTTCGATTCAAGTTTCATGATTTCCTAAATCACCCATTGGCAAACTTGCAAGAGACAAAAGCAAGAGCTCTAGCACAAGTACCTGAATTAGTTTCGCCAACTCAGCGAGTAATTTCCCAGGCTGTTAAAACAGCCCAACATCGATAATTACCAACAAATTTACCGTCCCATCATTGGAGGGCGAACTTCAACGACAACGTTGTCGTTGAAGATGACCCGTACTGGTGACCAATGGTGCAACGGTTTCCACTTTTCGTCACAGCTTTTCCCACGAAACTGTACCTAACTGAGCCAAGTTGTCCATAAGAAATAATTACCGAACCAATATCGTGGTATTGATCGGCGTTTTAAGTGCTCTTCGTATTGGTCGCAATGACCATGATTTTCCGCGCGCGACTCTTTAGAGACTATTCGGAGCTGCTCCATTACGGACCAGCAGAGGTCACCGACGATAGACCACGCTGGCGCTGCTAGGGCTGATGGTGATGATGATCATAATCGTTTCAAATGCTGCTGCTTTCTTTCTCGTCGTTCTGTTCCGTTCGTGTTGGCTGGGAAATGAAGCCACCTCGCGAGACAGTCGTGGGCACACGAAAGCCCATAAGCATAACCATTAAGATATATTATTCAGCATCACCGACTCCGGGAAACCCCGTGAGCATCCCTCGAGCTTGTGGTGCTTTTTTGTCATCGGTTTCACATTACGCGGCGGCTGCGGCGCGCCGCGGTGGGAAGGAAGGAACCAAGATTGCGCCGCTGCGCTGTCGTGAGACGAGGCAATCACCATTCGGTGGTTGTTGAGCGCTTTTAGTGCGCGGTCATAAAGCCGGAAAAGTGTCGCCGTGTGGTCTGACCCAGTTCCGAGCGACCGACCAAGCGACCTAATGGGATCCCATAAAACCCGCAATCTTTGGGGGTCGAGTCGGGCGGTCAGATGCGTAACGTGACGAGACGAGCCCTACTTCTAGACTCTCGGGGTCTGTGAAGCATCATCTATCGTGGATGGCTCAAGTACTTTTGCTGCGTGCCTTGAATCGGAGTGTAGGTCAACTGAACTAATTAGTGGTGCTGCTTGCGCCATACATTTACAAACGATCGGCGTGGCGGGCCATCTGCTCTGTACGCCAATCCCTTTATTTCGACCTATGGGCTCTTCGGGTACTTATCTCATACCTACGCTGCTGCTGTTAATGTACATGTGGTTCGTTCATTCGGTGGACCTCAACGGGTATGGCTAAAGTGCCTTTCAAAATCATATGATCGTGACCAAAACAAAACGGTCCATATGGCCGAAACGATCATTGCACGGGACAGCACAACTTTATATGTTTGTGAGCCCAGGGGCTTTGTCAGACTCTATGGAGGGATTTCTGAAGAACCTCTTGAAGCAAAGCGATCGTTCCATTAGTATTTCGTAGTTTTAAGTCCTTTCGGCCTTCACATTCTTTTATTGCACGGAAAAAAATATTTTGCTCCGTTTCGCGAGCCAAAACATGCAGGAAAACCCACGGAAACATTTTACCGGGCCAACACATATGGCCATCGAAAGCTGGAAGCAAGACTTCGACAAACACAAAGTTCATATTGAACTACTCCGTCATAATGGTCCAAAGGCATTCCCAGGATTCAATCTTGTCTCCATGGAATAAAAAAGAATAGATTCTTTCAAGCAAACTACCAGAAATTGATCAAAAAATCGTAGTTAAGAGTTAAATTTCAAGTTTTGCTCGAAATTTCTAAATGTCGTCAGTAATTATTATTCCTCCATAAGTACTTTCCAAATGTTTATCAATGCTGTAAGAGTTATACTTTAAAATACACCAGAAATTTACCAGAAAATCAATAAAGTACATACTTTTTCATGAATTTTGTTCATTTCTTCCTTTAAGCAGTTCGTCAACAATTACCCCAGGGATTCCAGGGGAGTATCAAGTGTTTCAGGGACATTTCAAGGGTGTTTCAGTAAATTTCAGATCGTTTCAGGGGTTCTTAGGGAAGATTAGAAGGAGTGCAGTGGGTGTAAGAAAGGATTTCAGGTGGTTTCGGGTGACTTCAGAGGCATTTCAGAGGATTTCAGGACGGTTTTTGGTAACAGTGTTGGGTCTTTAACTTTCATTATACTTTCCATAAAACTCTAAAAACCCATAATGTCGCCTTGAAACCTACCTCCTGAAACCCCTTAAATCCACTGAAAGTCTTTAGAAGTCTCTGTAACCCCTTGAACCGCTTCTGAAATTCCATTACAACCTTTGAAAATCTTTGAATCCTTCTGAAAATTTCTGAAACGATTTTGAAACCCTTTGATGCGCTCCTGAATCTCCTCTGTAATCTCTCTGGAACCAAATATAATCCCCTTAAATTCTCCTTAATCGTCCCTGAAACCCCAAGAACGCATCTGGAATCTCTTGCATGTCCACCTAAAGCCCCTTTAGCCCTCCTTAAAACCCTTAAAATCACCTTAAGTTCCATTAGAAAACCCCTGAAATCTCCTCTAATGGTGCTGACAACTCCTGAAACGCCTCTCGAAAATATTGAAACGCTCCTGAAACTCCTCAAAAACCTTCAGGAGCCCAATCCCCTAAAACGGCCCTAACACCCCTAATGTTGACCGACTCTTATTTTAGAAGGTCCTATGTAGATGCAAAGATATTTCATGAGAGTTTCAGAACGGTTTGTGGGAAAAGTCTTTCATTGCACTTCTATGCATCCCTCTAGCGTGCGCAGCTTTTTCTTTTTTCTCACTCACTCTCGTAAACAAACACGCGAAAGAAACAGATAATAGAGGGGGCACTTTGCCCTCTCTTTTATCTCGCTCTTTCTTGCGCCCAACAAAATGAACAAGCGAGAAAAAAAAGAAAGAAAGAAAAGGCTGCGCACGCAAGTGATGCATCCTCCTATAATCCATGAAATCACTTCGAAACCAATCTCCTGAACACAACCACTGAAACTCCTTAAAAGCCTCTCTGTAACCCCTTGAACCGCTACTGAAACACCATTAGAACTCTTGGACACCTTCGAACCCATTTGAAAACTCCTGAAACGATTCTTAAACTCTTTGAAACGTCCCTAAATCTCCTCTGAAATCCATCTGGAACCCAGTAGAATCTCCTCAAACGTCCCTGGAACGTCCCTGGATCTCCAAGAACGCCCCATGGAATCCTGTGCATGTCCTTCTCGAGCCCCTTAAACCCCTTAAAATCCTCTTAATCACCATTAGAAAATCCCTGAAATCTCCACTAACCGTTCTGAGAACTCCTGAAACGGTCCTGAAACCATCTGAAACTCTTTGAAACGCTTCTGAAACTCTGCTGATATCCTTCTGGAGCCCAATCTTCTGAAATGGCCCTAAAACCCTTCATCTTCCAGATAAGTACGAAGGACTTTCAAGAACATTTCAAAGGACTCCAGGGGGTTTCAATGATTTCACGGCCGTTTCAGGGGAATGTAGGAGGTTTCAATGAGGTTTCAGAGTAGTTTTAAGTAATTTTAATGGAAGTTTCAGAGCGATTTTAGTGGTTTTCCGCGGAGTTGCAATCCCTTGATTCCCGGGGATACAGAAGGATTTAAGAAGGTTTCAGGTGGCTTTAGAGGCGTTTAATGAGAGTTTCTGGGAATCTGGGTGGTTTGTGGGGCAAGACTTTCATTACACTTCAATGCAACTCTTTGAAGTTTCTTGAAAACTACCTCCTGAAGCCCTTTAAACCCACTGCTACTCTTCAAAAGCCTAAGTACTTACTGATCCGCTTCTACAGCTCAATTGAAAATCCTGAAATTCCTTCGGGACCTAATAGAATCCCATCAAATGCTCCTGAAACGTTTCTGAAATCTTCCGAACGCCCCTAGAACCCCCTGCATGTACTCCTGGAGCCCCTTGAATCCCTTAATATCCTATGAAGTTGCATTAGAACAGCTCGGAAAACTCCTGAAATGCCTCTCAATCCCTTTGAAACGCTACTAAATCCCACTGAAAATCCCTCTGGAACCCTATTTAATCCTCTCGAACCCTCCTGAAATGTCCCTAAAACCCCTCGCTCGCCCTGGGAGCCCCTCAAACTCTCCTGAAAGTCCTTAAAATGCTCTTATATCCCATTAGAAATCCCCTGAAATCTCTCGTAACCGCTCTGGCAACTTCAGAAACGCCTCCTCAAACCTTTGAAACGCTCCTGACACATCTCTAAAAATCTTCTGGAACCCAATCCCCTAAAACGACCCTGAAACTTCTAATGTAGACTGACATTTTGATGACCAGTTATTCATGTAGAGGTTTTGAAAACCGTCATAAAACCAAACATCTTTTATTTTGGTTTCGTAGTGGTTCTAAGAAGCCCTTCTAGTCTAGGATAAAAAAATGTTACTTGGGTGTTTCTTCGTTGGTTAGGAGAACTTCAAAGAATTCACACTAGTTGGTCTTGTACAGATTTTGAAAACCGTCATGAAACCAAATATCTTTAATTTTGGTTTTATAAGGCCGTTACAAATATTTATTTCACTTTTTGTCCCACCACTCTTTGGCTGGTCGAGGGGGGGGGATAAAAATAATAAAGCATTTATTCTGAAAAATATTAAAAACTCATCGGATTTGTTGAAGAATTTTCAGCAAGACCCGATATTTTGATAAATATTTTTCATCTGCCCCCTCAAAATGCGAAATCCAGCCAAACAATTTTAAAGGGGGGGGACAAAAAGTCAAAAATAAATTTGTATCAGCCTAATTGGTTTTATAACTGATTTAAGAGATTCATGGGGTTTCCGATGATTTCTGGGGTGTTTTAGAGGAAACTATGAGATTTTAGAACGGATTTTAGGTGGCTTTCATAGGCGTTTCAAAGCGATTTCACTGGTTTGCAAAGGAGTTTCACGATGTTTCAAGGAAAATACAGAAGGATTTAAAAATATTTGGATTTAAAGGCGTTTCATAAGGATTTCAGGGCGGTTTGAAGCGAAAGTCTGTCATTACACTTTAATGTAACCCCCTCTCACCATGAAGCCCCCTTGAAACCTACTTCCCGACGCCTTTTTACTCCCATGAAACTCCTTCAAGGGCTCTGTAACCCCTTGAACCGTTACTGAAACTCCCTTAAAACCCTTAAAAACCTCCATATTTCAGAAATTTTTGGAAGAATTCTTAAATTCTTGGAAACGCTCCAGATTTTTTTTTTAAATTCACCTAATTACCCAATGGAAATTCTGGTAGTTGCCCAGAAGGAACTTCTGGAGGATTTCCAGAAGAAGCTCGCGAAGGAATCCTAACAGGAAGTACTGCAGGATGCTCATAACGAATTTCTGAAGGAATTCTAAAAAGAACTTCCGGATATGAACCAGCCTAGGGCTGAATCTCCCCATAATAAAGAGTTAATAATAATATTAAAAAACAAAACTCTTGCAAGGATCTCAAAAAATACTTCTGAAAGATTCCTACATTTTTAGAAGGAACTTCTGGAGTAATCCCAGAAATAATTCCTCGAAGCTTTTAAAAAAGCATACCAGGAGTGCTCCTAGAAGATTTTTTTCGAAGATGTTCAGAAGAAACTCCAGAAAGATCTGCCAAAGCAGGTACTCCCAGAGGATACCTAGAATAATCTCCTGGAAGATTCCCAGAAGGTCTTCTGGAGGACACGTAGTAAGAAATCCAGGAAGAATTCCGAAGACCATCATAGAGAGAATTCTGCCAAAGCTCTTGAAAGAATTCAAGAACTTCTGCAGGTATCCCAGAAGGAACTATTGAAGAAATTCTTGGGTAAGTTAAAGAAGGATTTTTTGGAAGAATGCCAGACAGAACTGGTGACGATATTCACCAGAAATTTCAGAAAAAAAAAACATGACAATATTCCTGTAGGATATTCTGTAGCAAACATCGAAAGAAGTTCTAAATGAGTTTTTGAAGCACACCTTGGCCAATCTCCAAAGCAACTGTTGGAGCAATTTCAAGAGGATCTCTTGGTTTAAACCCAGGATTCATTTCGTAATAAATTCCGATACCTGGTGGAACTCCTGGAGCATTCTCCTAACCTGGCGAAAACCTAAAGGGTCAGAAACCTTTTTTCTGAATTTTTTATCGTATTCCAAGAGATAGCCAAGCAGAATAAGTACAAGATAAGATAGAGGAGTCCCAGAAAGACATTTTAGGGATTCTTTCTAAGACGAATCATCTAAGAATATCCAGGAGGAATCCTGGATGGAAATCCAGAAGGATTACTCGGAAGAGTTCCAAGAGGAATCCCCGAAAGAATTCTACGAGGAATCTCCGATGGATTTCCAGGAGGAATCCACGAAGAAATCCCAGGGGAATCCCCGAATCAACTTCCAAGAGGAATTCTTGAGAGATTTTCAGGGGGATTTTTTCCAACAGGGAGAAAGACTTCCTAAAGGAATCACTGGAAGATTTTTAAGACGAATCCCCGAAATAATTCCAAAAAGATATCCTGGAGAATCCCATGAAAGAATTCCTGGAGGAATTCTTGTAGGAACTCCATGAAACTTCCTTCAAGGATACTGGAGACATATAGTCCTAAGGAAATTCTAGAGGGAACTCCTAGAAGAAGCCCTGCAAAAACTCCTGTAGGAATTACTGAAGGAACCTCTGGAGAGATCTCTGATGTAAAACCTGGAAGCATCCGTCAATCTTTCTGGAAAAATCTCCAAAAAAAAAAACTACAGGAGTTATCCCTGGAAAATCCCTAAACGAACTTCTCCAGGAATCCCCTAAGGAAACCCTGGAGAAATCTTAGAAGGAACTGCTAAACTTATCCCGGAATGGGGGAATCCCTGAATTATGCTGGAGGTATCCTTGAATCCCCCTGTAAGAATCTCTTAAGCAAGCAAATCCTGAAGAGATCCCTGAAGGAACTCCTGAAGAAATCTCTAAAGGAACTTCTGCAAGAATTCCTGAAATTCCCGGAGGAATCTCTGAAACTACTCCTGAGCTAATTTCTGATAGAACTCCTGAAGGAACTTGAATCCCTGGAGAAGCTCCTTGACTAATTCTGAAGAAACTTCTGGGAGAATTCCTGATGGATCTGCACGAGACATTCCCGAATCCTCCTGAAATAATCTCTAAAGGAACGTCTGGAAGAATACCTGAGGAAGCTCTTGTTTGAATTGTTGAGGGGAATTGTGTAGGAATACCAAAAGACTTTTCAAGCATCATGGAGATATGCCTATAGTCATAAAGAAATTCTAGAAGAATCACTCCTGTAGGAGAAGTCTCTGATGTAAATCCTGGGAGCATCCATGAATCTTTCTGAAAAAATATCCCGGAATGAGAGGATTATGTTGGAGGCATCCTTGAATCCTCTGTAAGAATCTCTTAAGGAAGTTCTGGAGAGATCCCTGAAGGAACTCCTGAAGAGATCTCTGAAAGAACTACTGCAGGAATTCCAGAAATTACTGGAAGAATCTCTGAAGCAATTTCTGGGCTAATCTCAGAAGGAATTCCCGAAGTAACTTAAGAAGGAATCCCTGGAGGAGCTCCTTGAATAATTTCTGTAGAAGTTCCTGAAGTAATTTGTGGAGGAATTACTGATGGATCTGCAGAAGGCATTCCCGAATCAACTCCTCATGAAAGAATCTCTGAAGGAACCTCTGGAGGAATACCTGAGGGAACTCCTGTTGGGGGAATTACCTAAGGAATACCTAAAACAAACTTCTAGAAAAAAAACCCAAAACGAACTTTTGAAACAATCTAGAATAACTTCTGAAAAGATCTCTTGTAGGAGCCCGTGACGGAACTCCTGGATTCGAATTCTGGTGGAATCCCTGAAGTCACTTCAGAAGGAATCCCTGAAGGAACTCCTAGACTAAGCTTTGAAGGAACACCTTTGAGAATCCCAGAAGGATCTTCTTCATGAATCACTGATGGATCTCCAGGAGGCATTTCCGAATCCTCCTAAACTAATTACAGAAGAAACTCCTACCAGAATCCCTAAAAGATCTTCTGAAAAAAAAAAACATGAAAATCCATCCAAGAAGCATCCCAGAATCCTACTGGATGAATTTCTCAGGGAACTTCTGAAGGGATCTCTAAAGGAATATCTGGAGAAATCCTTGGTAAAAATGTTAAAGGAATCTCTGAAGAAATTTTTAATTTCAAGGAATCTTGTAGAAAACTCTGATAAACTAAGGACAAAATTTCAAATGCGTGTAGAGTTCTTTCACATTCAAAGTTCTTCCGAAAGTACCATCATCGAACCATCTCAACCATCACCACTCAACGTTTACCCGTTTTCCTATCTGGCCCCATTTCGCTTTCATCTCGTCCTCGATTTCATTACCCGCGATCTTCAATTCGCATCTTTATTAATAAACCTCACGAACCGAACCACCCAACAACCTCTAAACTGTATCAACCCTCTCGCTAGAGACCCTAGTCTCTAAGCGGACCATAACGAGAACGACAACACTACGGCGATGACGACGACGAAAATGAGATGGTACTTTCGCTACATGGTTCTCCCGTCCCCCCGAAGTCCCCTTGCTGGTTTCGACGCGGACCTTATTGTCAAATCATCAACTTTGAACCCGGCAGTTCCTACGCGGTAAAGAGTGGAGCGGAGAGCATCGTTTCGCCAACTTCTTCGATCTGTTGTTATCCCGCATCTCCCCCCGAGTCAGCGCAGCGCTATTGTAATTGTGCGCGCACGAAAAACGAGAGCACATGGTTCGGCTGTTCGAGTTCGATGTTGCTGTGACCTTAACGAGAGCGAATCAACGACGACGGTGCGGGGACGGGACCATAACTCGCTTCGCTTTTTTTTTGGATAAAATCTAACCTCAATTTCTTGAGGAGGTTTCCCTTTCGGGTGCGATAGCAAGTCCTCATCCCAAGCGCTAGGAACCAATAGTGGCCCAGTTGAGGCTCGCTCTTTGCGCTCTAGCTCTACACATCTAATTGTATCAGTGAACTTTTCCTTCCAGTCCTCCTCGGCCTGGGAGGTGTTGCTCCAAATTTCGCGTGTTCTCGTGAGCAGCAACGTGCGAGACGAGAATGGTTTGTGGAGGGCGCAAGAGTTTTACACCGCGGCAACGTGGCTTGGAAAGGTCAATCATGGAGAAGAATTGGGCACAGGCCTTCGCTGCTATTGTTGTTGCGCGGATAACGTTGAGCTTGTGCCAAGCCTCCTTCTCCTAGTACCAACTCGTAGCGTGCCGTGTAGAATAAGGTCAGAAGGCCGAAAACAGAAATGGCAACCAGTCGAGACGTCGTCGTGGACCACTTCCCAAAACTCACCGGAGTGCATCCTATCATGAAATCAATTTATGCCCGTCCAGAAATGAGTTGATAATCAGGCCCTATGATATGGCTTATAAAGTGACGAGCAGTAGTAGCGCAGCGCACATACAGGGCGCTGCGCCGCGCCGTAATGATGATTGCGGTAATGATGATGATGATGATCATAGCCTGGGATGTTGCACCTGAAGCGATTGCAATTGCTCTGCCGGCGCGGTGTCCGCAGCTAAGTTGGCAGGTAGTAGCACCATTAAAGTGGTCTAATAAAATTCAATTAATTTAATTAGCGCTTTTAATTCATGCACCTTCGTTGGTTGTGGACGTCCAAATGGGGGTTTCATGACTACGGTGGTGGCGTCCACCGGTGGGTAGCCACTGAGCATCGCGGAGAATGTGATTTTTTTGTTGTTTAGGTTTTGGGCCCATAACCGCGCCACCGCCGCCTTTGGGAGAGCGATAATGACGTATATGCGTACGACGATGAGCAATGAGTTCTTGTGCCTAATTGTGCAGTCATAAGAAAACTGTGCCACCATCTCTGCGGTGCGATTAGGAATCCTTTAATCTAGTTAATCTGACTTTGAATTTATGTACTTTGATTTAATGATGCTTCAGTGGCGCTTGCAGTGATTTCACATTGTATGAAAACAAACTTGCGGAAGATATCATCTCACAAGTCTTATATCCCTTTTGTGAAAAATTACCACTAATGTGCTGATGAGCTATAACAAAATTTCATATTTTTACCTCACAAAATTTGAGTCCATCCAATCATTCAACAGAAATGAAGTTTGATGTGATACGTACCTGCAAAAAGAAAAAAAAAATACAAATTAGTAAAGAAAAGTTTTACATAACCAAACGCATAATAATAGGGCCCGTATAACCGAAGCACTAAACGAGTGGGTATTCAACAAGATAATGCTAAGGGTATCTGGATTCGAATCCCGGTTGATCCAAAACCTTTTTGTCATGATAACTTTCTTGACTCCTCAAGTTTTAGAATATCTTCGAACTTGCTACATGATAAACACAGGAAAAAATAGTGAATTGTCAAAGAAAGTGTCCACATAGAAGTCTATGAGCTGAGAAGTTTGCTTTATTGCACTGAGGACGTTACGCCAGAAAAAAGAAAAATGAAGAAGAACGGTGTACTGAGGCAAAGGATGACCCACAATATCGTTGAACTTTGTAATGAGCTGTACGTTAAACCCTGTAATCAGAAGATCGAATGAAGCCGGAAAGATACCGTGGGCTGGACCTGTTTTGAGAATGCCGAGCAAAGATGCACATAATCGCACAGCT
The DNA here is from genome assembly GCF_035046485.1 of Aedes albopictus. Lineage (NCBI taxonomy): Eukaryota > Metazoa > Arthropoda > Insecta > Diptera > Culicidae > Aedes > Aedes albopictus. The sequence goes on from NC_085137.1 coordinate 29,353,394, forward strand.
AAGACGAGATGACAAGAACGAGAAGTACAGAGGGTACGATGGTGAAGCATGATGCACAATACACTAAGGTAGGCACGCGAGGCCAGGATCCTGGGAGTTTAAGGGGTTTTCACTAGGCTGACCATGCGTCCCGTATTCAACGGGACAACAAAATTTTCAAACATTCGTCACTGGAGCATAGTAAATGATTTTGACTCAATTATTCGTTCTTTCCAGCTGAAATAGCATTATTAACAACATGCAGTCCTGTTTTTGGACATTGATTTGCTTTTTGTTGAGTTTCTGAAATATGTCCCGTATTCAAACGGGACAAATCTGGTCAGCCTAGTTTTCACATAATTCCAGTTGAGCTCCAGGGACATTTTAACTCTCGAGCGATCGCGCTGTTGTATTTTGTACAACACGTTGAAAAAAGATCGTTTTTTGTACTCATCATTAGCGTGGTGCTGACGATGGTGGCCAACCGCGCGAGTTACCAAAGGTTAAGGAGATTTCAGAGACGTTTAAAGATGTTTTAGGAGCGTTTTAGGCGTATAAAAAGGCACCAGGCGATTTCAGGAGTTTCTGAGAGGGTCTTGGAAGCTTTAGGAAGCTTCGATGTCTATTAGATGAGCAACGGGGGCAAAGGTGGGGCTGTTTAAGGGGGTTTTCAAAGATGTTTCAAGGCGCTCAAAGGCGATTCAGGAGGCTCTACACAGGGTGGCCCACACTTATATGAAAAACAAAAACTTCGAAAAATGCCAAGTGTTACCTCCTAAATCAGTTGTTTTGAACTCCCAGAAGCTACGTTCAAAATTGGTCGGCGTTATGTCAGATAAACCCTTTTGTATTATTGTAGGTGACTATATGTCAAAGAACTTTATCGAAGACCGCAAAGTGATACGACGGCTGCGAAAAAAGTAAAACCCTAGGCAAAGTGAGGCAAAGTATTGAGTTTTCATTATTGATACATAATATTCCTTTACATGTATTGGAAAAACACGTTGGATCACTTTGCGGTCCTCGACAAAGTTGTTTGGCATATAGTCACCTACAATAATACCAAAGAGTTTGATTATTGAACGCTTACAGCACCACCTAGCGGCAAAATTCGAAAACTTAAAATTTCTGCATACATTTGGCCAAGTTTATCCATACAAACTTCAAGCGTTTTGAGCGCCCCCTTAGGCTCAACCGATTTTGCTCAAATTTTGAACGTAGCTTCTGAGCGTCCAAAACAACAGATTTTTCGAAATTTTTGTTTATCATACACAGAAAAAAATATTATGTAATTAAAATTCAGCGAGAAATCATGCACATAAAGGGAATGCTAAAGTTAGTGCACTTTTACATGAGATATAATGTAAAATTACCATCGTGTAAATTTCCGCCAACCATCGCGGAAACCTTCATGAACACCAACCGGTTACGCGACTATTAGCGGAAATTTTCACGAACGTAACGTAATTTTACATGATATCTCATGTTAATATGCACTAATTCTAGCATTCCCTTTATGTGCATGATTTTTCGGTGAATTTTACATGACAATTTTTTTCTGTGTATAAGTGTGGGCCACCTTACTCTACAGGCTATCAGGTGAACTTCAGTAGGGTTACAAGGCATTTCGAAGCATTTAAGCGGGTTTGAGAGAGGTTGCTGCAAGATTGAGAGGGTTTTATGAGACTTTACAGGCTCTCAGAGGAGCTTCAGGAGGGCTTCATAGGGCTTTTCACGCGTTTCAGGAAGTTTTTGTTGGGCTTTAGGGAGCATCCATTAAGTACGTAACGCTAAAATAGTAAATTTTCGACCCCGTCCTCTTTGCGTACTTTTCACCTTAACCAAATACATTTCTTAAGGTGAAACGGGACACCGTGTTATTTTTCCTATCTTGCCTCTCTTTCTAACAATTTGCCTCGCGATTTTGAAGATGGTAATCTCGAGTTCTATCGCACTGAAGATGCTGAAAAACAATCAGCATATGCACTGCAAGTGAGCATACACAGTGATAGGTTTTTGTTGCAAAATATGAAGTAGAATCTGAGATTACCATCTTAGTAGCAACAGAGCAATGGCGGATATTTCCCCGACCGTCCCTTCCGCCCTTAACACACTTACACACTTCAGGGAGATTTCAAAGGCGTTTCAAGGTGTTGCGGGGCGGTCAAGGTGTTCAGATGTGTTTCAAAGTGGCGCCCGGTGGCTTGAGAGACAGAATAACACTGGAAACGATATGCTATGGACTGAGGGTGCAGAGATTAAAAATGTTCATAAATTAAAACTAGGCATAAAACGAAGGATTTTTTGCGTAAATTAAGTCAGGGCTTTGCATGAAGGAACTTAGTCGCCAAAACATGTTTCACTCCTGGGGTTCGAGATGGGTCCAAGTGGGAACTTCAGGCATATCAGGAGAGGCTGAAAGAACAAGGTTCCATGGTGTTTCAGGGACTTCAGATGGGCTTCAGAGGGGCCGTTCATAAACGACGTAGACTTTTGGGGGGGGGGGGGGGTCTGACCAAAGTCTACGCTTCACACAAATTTCAAAATTTTTGTTTGGACAAAAGTCTACGAGGGGGAAGGGGGGTGGTCTAAGATGGCCAAATTTTGGTCTACGTGGTTTATGAACAGCCCCAGTGAAGTGCCAAGAGGTTAAGGAACGTTTTAGAGGGATTTAATTTGCTCCCTTGAAACGCCCATGAAACCCCCTAAAATCGCTTAAACACCAGCCATGAAACCTGATACACTCTGAAACTTTCTGTAACGTTTAATAACGCCCCTTGAGCGGTCATGTGACCACCTGATTCCCCATGAAACCTCTCCAAACGCCTTTGAAATACCTTGTGGGCCCCCGAAATTCCACTGAAACCTTCTTGAAATCTCTTGGAGCTGCAGAGACACCCTGAAGATCCCTGGAACACCCCTGAGCCTCAAGAATCTCCCTTAGCCTCCCTGAAACACTCTCCTGGAAACTCCCTGAAGCACTATTTGAAACCCCATGTGAACTTTTTCTGAAAGCACCCTGAACGCTCCTGCAATGTTTCCTTTCGCTGGAAACCCTTTGAGCTTGAGGTGCACTAGAACGTCTCTGAAACCGTTTTAAAAGCCTCTGAGACGCCCAGAAACTCCCATAGAACCTCTTGCTCTCCGTGACATCTTGGAGCACTCCAGTAACTCTCCAGTCTCCTGAAACACCAATGGAAACCTTTCCAAGCCGCGAGCCCTCAATACATTCCTGAAACTCCCTGAGTTCCTCCAAAACGTCGTCGGAAGCGCCCCTGGAAGCTGGAAACCCATAGAAACCCTCTGAACCACTTCTGGGAACCCCCTCGAACACCTTGTGAGCCCCTGAAACTCCCTGGTACTCTTTGAAACGCGTATTACAAGTTTCATTTTTGTGTCAAATTTATTATTAGACTTTGTAAACTTTTCTCTAAGTTTCATGCACATTTATAGTTGCTCTGGGGTAATAAAGCCCCATGAGATCTCATCAGATATCAGATATAACAATGATTCCCTAACAGGGACATGAAATTGTAAACGTCTCATATTGGAACCCGAATCAGAATGCCCCTTAGGATTGGAAATTCCTAGACCAAAATGAATCTATAAAAGCAACTAACAAAAACACAATCTGCCAAATAAATCACGATTACGGGATTGACTGATGGACCAACAACAATTATGAAACCTCGTCATTCGCTCATCGGAAATTGTTATCCAATAGGATAACAGGGCCAAATATATGTTCTGTGTTGTTCTGTCCACATGATGCTTTAGTTTATCGGTATCAGGTATCAGAAGGCCGGCTCCAGAGGCACGTTATCCTCAATTTGGGACATTTGTGCCATCGCCAAAATAACAGCCTATTTCATCATCTACCTGAGGGAAAAGGAAGGAAAAAGGATTTGGATGGGGATAGGGACAGGTAGGGAAATAGGAAAAATACCCTGGAAGAGGGTACTAACGCACAAGCGTACCACAATGGGTTCAAACAGCGCCCTGAAAAGGGCACTGTAATAACGCATAAAGCGAAAGAGAGCCTATAGCTCTTTACCACAGCGGGTTAAGAACAACAGAATATCCTGAAGATTCATGTTTCTGAAGTCCGTTTCACTTAATAAGTGTTTACCGAATACTCGGAAACGCAGTTGCGCGAAAACTGGACAGTTACATATCAAATGATACGAAGTTCCATAATCGGACTCACAGTTATCACAGGCAAATAAATCAGCTTGCTGAATATTCGTCATGTGATAGCTGAGTCGGCAGTGGCCAGTCAATGCTTTGACCAGCATGCTGCAATTCTGCTTAGACAGATTAGTTAGATACTTCGCCACCCGTAGAGATGGCTCAGCACTATAAAATTTGGTTTGACGACATGACTCCAAACTATTCCAATATTGTCTGTGTTGAGTGACAGCCCAGGTGTGAATCTGAAGCTTAATCCAACACTTCGATATCGGAATAGCTGGTTCAGGGCCAATGAAGTCATGTGATGCTCCAGAGCGAACTAACTCATCAGCCAATTCATTTCCAGCGATGGAAGAATGACCAGGTACCCATAGAAGGTGAACAGCGTTTGCTGAATTCAGCTCCTCGATTTGAGTTCGACAAGCGATAACTATCTTCGACCTGGAGTTGGCCAAAGCAAGTGCTTTAATAGCAGCCTGGCTATCTGAACAGAAGTATATTACTTTGCCAATTACGTGCTGCTAAAGTGCTGATTGCACTCCGCACATAAGAGCAAAGATTTGCCTCTTAGGATTGGAAATTCCTAGACCAAAATCAATCTATAAAAGCAACTAACAAAAACACAATCTGCCAAATAAATCACGATTACAGGATTGACTGATGGACCAACAACAATTATGAAACCTCGTCATTCGCTCATCGGAAATTGTTATCCAATAGGATAACAGGGCCAAATATATGTTCTGTGTTGTTCTGTCCACATGATGCTTTAGTTTAGAAGTTTATTATGCATTTGTAATGTTCCACTACAACATGTCATTTGTAATGCTTCATTATATTTAATCGTAATTCGCTCCTGAAACCCATGATAACTACTTAAACACCCATGTAAGACCCTCTGAAACACCAATTAAACATGTAAGACCCCAGACACTCCTGAAACGCCCTTAGAATTTTTTGAAATCCTCTAAGTCCCTCTGAAACTCACATAGGTTTTTTTCTGAAATCTCTGAGGCATTCTAAAAAAAACCTGTAAATCCAGTAAGACCCTATGAAACACACAAACCCCTGAAATATTCTAAACTAAAGCATTCCTGTAAACCATACGAAATCGATGAGACCTTATAAAACGTCCATGTACACCCACCAAGATCCTCTGAAATACCACAGGAATGCCCTTGGAAACCCTCTAAGGCCCTAGAAACCTCCAGAAATAACCATGATGGTACCAAATGCCCCCGACATACTCTGAAATCCACAGAGCCCCCCTTAAAACCCCATAAAACGACCTTAACATGTCGCATAAATCCTACTGAAACCTCCTGAAAACCCTCTGGTACGATTTTCAAGTACTCATGAGACCCTCCTTTGTCCCAGTTTGTTCCTTCTTTTTCTGAGACTTCCTTCTTGCTCAACCAACCGACATCAGCTTCGCAGGGTTGTTGTCTGACATTCTCACAACATGTATTGCCCATCGTATCCCTGTACACTAAAACCTCTTTTTATGCATGTTATTTTTATGCACTTTTAATTTATGCACCTTTTTTATGCCCTGCATAAAAACAGGGAAAGCTACTCAGATCCAATATTGTGCATAAGAATATATAATATATACGGGAAATTGCAATGGCGGCCAGGAGGTGTTTATAAGGGAGAGCAAAGGAGAGGTACAGGGGCGTTTTAGGGGGTCCCAAGGGGGTGCAGCAAGATATCAGGAGATCTTAGGAGGGGGGGGGGGGTTTGGTTCGTTTATCTGAGGGGGATTTCGAAAGCATTGCAGAGAGAGTTTCAGAGGATTTTCGACGGGTTTTGTAGGCATTACAGGTACGTTTACGGGGTGTTTCCGAAGGTATCGTGTGCGTTACATGGGGTCCAATGGGTGTTAAGGGGGTGTCGGAGGCATTTTAAGAAGTCGCAGAGCATTTAAGGCTGGTTTCAAAGGCGTTGGGAATGTGTGTTGTGGGTTTCGGAGAATCTCAGGTGCGTTACATAGGGTCCGAGGTGGTTTTAAGGGGATTCCGAATGCATTTCTGGAAGCTTCGGAGCATTTTCGGTGAAATTCAGAGGCGTTACGGAAGCGTTACGGAGGAGTTTTTGGGGGTTTCGGAGCCCCTCAGGTGCGTTACACGGGGTTCGAGGGGTTTAAGGGGGATTTTGGAGGCATTTCAGGAAGTTTCAGAGCATTTTCGGAGAGATTCAGAGGCGTTGCGGAGGAGTTTTTGGGGATTTCGGAGCCTCTCATGTGCGTTACATGGAATCCGAGGGGGTTTAACGGGGATTTTGGAGTCATTTAAGGAAGTTTCAGAGGATTTTTAGAGACCCCATTACGTTGTCTTTTGAAACGCCCCTGAAATACATTTTGATTTAACCCTACTACCCTACCTCGGAGTATTTTAGGTTACTACCCTGACCTAAAATACCCCGAAACGCCCCTGAAACCTTGGTAATCCCACTGAAACGCCATTTAAATCATCTTGATCAATTTTAAATGCCTTTGAAAACCTTAAACGCACCAGAAAACCCCTTGAAACGCCCTTGAAATGCTATCAAACACCCCTTAAATCTCTAGGAACGGCCATAAAATGTTCCTGAAATACCGTACAACTCTCTTAAATGAATCTGAAATACCTTGAAACACCCCTCAAACCCCTTGCAACGCCCTTTGAAGGCTCATGATTTCTCTAGCGTTGCTCCTTAAAGTCCCTTGAAACGTCCCTGAAACCCCCTTAATACTATTGAAATGCCTCTGAATTCCGCGTAATCCTATTAAAACGCCAACAAATCTTAACAGAACGCCCATGAAAGGCTCCTCAAATTCCCTGAAGCAAGCCCTTAAAACGCTCCTGGAGCTCCGTAAAACGCCCCTGGAGCCCCTTGGAACCCCCTCTTTTGGGCTCTCTGGGAACTTTAGGGAAACTTTTTTAGCCCCACCTCAAATGCCCAGGGGCAAGACCTGCTCTCGCGTACTTGATTCCATCGTTAAAGCTCAAACTTAATACTTATTTTATGCACAAATTTCCCTCTTTTTATGCCTTTTTTAATTTATGCACATTTTTTATTTATGCAGTCCCAGCCATGTGCATAAAAACAGGTTCCAGTGTATTAGCAACTTTCTGGATGCTAGATTCGTAGTAGAATGCAGTGAGCTCGTGGTTCATCTTTCGCCGCACACCGCTTAAAACACTTCCAGTTCTCTTCGTGCATAGTCCGGGTAGAGACCCACCGATTTTATCAGCGCTTTGTACATGGTGTATTTGGTGCGGCGATGAATCTTTTTCGACTTCAGGTTCTTGTGGACCCAACGGTTGGCCCGATTTCCACTGATGATGCGCCTTCGTATTTCGCTAGTGTCGTGCTTCCTTCAAAGAGCAAATAGCACACTGGAAGCATTGAACGTGTCCGTGTCTTTTAGGATTGACATGCCACTCGTCGTTCCGCCTGCCAGCATGCACTTCTTTTTGGACGCGTCCACCAAGTCCAACCTGGCTGTTGAGTCCGGCTCATCACATAGCACATTCCAGAGTAATTTTGAACAGCAGACATGAGAGTCCACCACTTTGTCGCAGTTCCCGGAAAAAAATCGAACGAAACCCTTACACAGCCTTTAAGCTGTTCTCGTCCAAGATGATTTTCCACAGCACTGTGCGGACGATACTATCATACGTCTTGAAGTCGATAAACAGGTAGAGCGTTGGAACCAGGTATATACGGCATTTTTTTGAGGATTTGCCTCACGGTGAAGATCTGGTTTGTTGTCGAGCGGCCGACGATGAAGCTGGCTTGGTGATTTCCCATAGACTCATTCACTTGAGGTTAAAGACGACGGAAGATGATCTGGGCTAGCACATTGAAGACGGTATTCAAAAAGGTGTTCGCGTGGAAGTTCTTACACACATTTTTTGAAGATGCGGTAAATGACCCCTACCTTCCAGTCTTCTGTAAGCTGTTCGATCTCTCAGAATCAGTGCAGTGCCAGCTTTTCCGAGCCCATCTTGATGAGTGCAGCTCAGAATACATCCTTATCAGCAGACTTTTCGTTCTCTCGCTACTTCGTTCCTCCATGTCTGCGCTCCTCAAACCATTCAGGGGTTCTTCTCAGTGTTGTTTCCTCCTGCTTCTTCACGTCCTGTCAAGATGCTGTCGTCCTTAACCCTGCACATTTCTGCTTGCAGCACGATGCTGTAGTAGGATGCGTTGAGTTTCTGGTAAAACTTCCGTGTTTCTTGTGGACGACCTAGAAGATCAATGGTTATGTGGTGATACCAAAGCATATGATTCAAGAAATCCAGCGCATGCACAAAATCTCATTCATTGTAAAAATATCGAGTCAAAAAATGGCAATTTTGTCGTGTTTTGGGCAGGAAATGCCACAAAGAAAAAAACACGAAGATTCATATAGTCAAGTTTTTGTTTTGTTTAGTTGATCATACCCTAATAAATTTGTGAGCCCGTTTCATTATATTTCTACTGTGTTATTGTGAACACTGATTTCTCTTCATTCTCCCGATGATGTTACTGCAGTGACAACTTTTTTCGTTTATTATTGTTTGGAGGGGCAGAAGCAGTGCAATGGCGCAACCGCCAAACAACCTACCAGCAGCATAACAGTTAAAAACTGTCGCTTCTTCTTACACAAAGCTTGCGCTCGGAGCCCTTTTTTCTAACCCTACGATTAGAGACTTGAACTGGACCCACTGAGAGAACGGGAAACCTAGTTCACGACATTCTCACTGATGATGCACCAATCGACAGCGACGGGCAGAAGCATGCGCACGACTTCTCATTGGCCGTCGCCGCCGTGCCGGCCGATGATGACCGGGTGACGGATGGCGGCGATTGATGTCACTGTACCACAGTGCTGACTGCTGCAGCAACCGACGACCATTCTCATCCCTCCAGGGCGGATGATTGGCTCATCTCCCTCGTTTGTTTTCCCAGCCGGTCGGTCGTGTAAATATTTTTCTTTTTTTTTTTGCAACAACTTCTAAGGCGCATGACGGTTGTCAGTCGCAATAGAATCGCCCGCTCTGTTCGACCATTTGCCGCCCGCCTGCCTGTGGCCAATCAGCAGCGCAATGCTGGACACTGCCTTCGTCATTGTTGATGATGTAGACAGCGAAGTGACGGCGGCACTATCGAAAGAGGGAGGAAGCTCGGTTCGAGCTTTGATGCTGAGCACCGATCGAGCTCAGATCATCACACAGTCTGCCTTAGAATTTGTCATGCTTTTGCGCAAAAACGTCGGGCGGCTTTGAATGAATTCAACCTAAAGTCACCCGAAATGGAATCGGTTGATCGATTGTCATTTGTAACATGGCGCGAGGGGGTACCTATGACTCATTTTCGGTGCAATGTTGCACAATCTGCGAATGCTTTATTTGCATGGCAGGAAATTGAAAGTTCGCGCGAGTTTTGCCATTTCGGAGATGTGGGTTCAAAAAGTCGCTCATTTAAAGCATTCGAGGATCTCTCCGATTGATCTTTATGCATAAATTCGATTCGCTACATGAGTTATGGTGCCACGACACCAACGATGATCATTTGCATTCGATATCGAGCTCAACCGTAACGGTTGCACCAAGTTATCACATGATCCCGAGGAGTCGATCGCACGGCGAAAGTAGGTCAAGAAGCCAAGTTTCCCGGATTACGACTTGCGCAAATGAAAAGGTTGAAGGCCACCCACCGAAAAAAAAAAAAAATCGCTTTCGCACCCCAACAACCAACACGGATCCCCGTTTAATTTAATTTATGCTTGCCGATGACCTGGCCCGCGTACATAAACGAAGTGACACCCAGACCCAGCCGGGCGATATTTCGATTCAATTTCACGCCGCATGTAATCTGCCATCGTAATTTTCGTCGATCCCTCGAGACCGAGAGTTTTTATTTACGGCCACTCACGCATCCACCGCACAAAAGTTCGCGACCTCTTCTCACTTTCCATCTTGTTGCGCACTTTATTGATATTAATATTTGAACGTGAGATTATTTTTCCCGGAATTTATGCACCCTCCGACTGACTGTGCTTGCTTCTGTGGGGGGTCCTTCGATGGATCGAATTGTCGGATTTACGCGCCCACACTTAGGATGGTGTCGACCGACGGTTGGTGGAAGTACTTCGCTTTCCATTTTCATTTATTATGAGTGGACAGCCACTTTCGATCATCAGGACAATGAAAAACAAAGCGGAGAATAATATAACTGATGCTTCCATTGGAAAAAATTGGAAAGAAAAATTATTATTCTTTTAAACAAAAGTTTTGTACGAAAACTATTTTCATCTTCCTAATTGAAAAATATAATCTCCACTTGACATGCTGAAAATACATTTACTATCAAACGCTTGTTTGCAAAAGCTGTAAATTTAGCATTTAAATACCGTTTGGACGGCTGGCTTGCATGATTATACAAAATTCAGAACTTCATGTAATCCTGACAAGAAATCTTAGAATTTACAAGGGGAATCAGCGAGGTAATGTTCATATAAAAAAAAACTCTGAAGGAGTCTATGGATCGATTCCGCAAGGTATCCTTGTACAATCCCCAAAGGAATTCCTTGAGAATGAATCCCTGAAAGAAACTAAGGAGTGATCCTCGGAGAAATTCCGTGAAGAATCCCTGGAGGCGTTTTTGGAGGATTCCTAAAACTATTCCTGGGTGAAATTCCAGAGGACTTCACGGAAGAATGTTGGAGGAATTCTTGAACAAATCTACACAGGAATTGCGGGACGAAACTCTGGACGGATTCTAAGGAGAAATGCCCAAAGGAATTCTGGAATAAATCCCTAATGAAATTATCAGAGAAATTCACAGAATCCCCAAAACGATCTCTGGGTAAATTCTTGGAGCAAGTCCAGGAGGCATCCCTGAAGGTATCTGCACAGAAGAATTCAGAGGAACCTCAGTGAAAATCCACGTAAGAACCCAAGAGGTAAGCCGTGAGGAACTCCTGGTGGAATCACAAGAGACAATTCAGGAGGAATTGTCAGACGAATCCCTGGATGAAATCCGGGAGAAACTCTGGACGAAATACGGGGGGAGTCTCTATGGTCACTGGAGTCTATGAAGAAGAATCCCAAAAGGAATCAAGGGTGGATTCTCCAGAGGAATGCCGGGATAAATCGCAGGAGAAATCTCCGAAGGAATTTCCAACAAAATCTCAGAGGAAATTAATGGAGCGATTACGATTACTATACTGCAACCGCGAGAAATCTAGGAAGAATCCCCGAAGGAATTTCTGGGGAAGACTTGATCGAAAAACATCTCTGGAAGAATCTATGAAGCGATACCGTGAGGAATTCTTGGAGGCATGTCATCGGAACTCGTTAGAGGAATCCCAGATGAAAATTCAGGAGGATTTCACGCAGGAACTTTCACAGAAACCCATGTATTCAATGAATGAATTTCAAGTAAAATCCGTGGACAAAATCCCAGAGGAATTCCGGGAGAAATCCCTGGAAGTATCTCAAAAGAAGTCCAAGGAGGAATTCCTGATGGAATCACAAGACAAATTCTTGGAGGACTCCGCAGAAGAATCCCCGAAACAATTCCAGGAGCATTCCTCATAAGAATCACCGCATGAATCCTGGAACAAAACTATAAAAGAATTCCTATGAGATTTCCTTTATGTCCGTTCCAAAATTCCTGAAACATCTCTGAACGTTTTGTATGTAATCCCATAGCTGTCGAGCACAAATTTTTGAAGGAATCTCTGGAGACTTAGAGAAGAGTCCGGAAAGGGACCTCAAGAGGAACCCAGTGCTGTCATAGGAAAATCAAAGCTTTTTACTCAAGGCTTCCGAATTTCAGCGCCCCTATACTGGCCCCCAAGGAATTGACCTAATTAGTAATTATTCCAGGAAAATGCAACATGCAACATAATTTCACGAAATTTTTCTGTAAATACTACGATTATCTCCAGGGATCCCGCCAGAAATTCGTTTGGGGATTCTTTTAGGATCCATCATTTTTTTTAATGTTCCCAGACAAAGTTTCATGTGGGATCCCTTAGAATTTTTTAACAAGAATTCATCTTTAAGATAACTGTTAATATCCCTTCAGAATGCATCTCTGACCTTAGAATTATTTGATTATCTCTCCAGGGATTCCTCCAGAGATACTTTCAGAAAATCCCCCAAAAATTTTATTTTGGGAATTCTGCAGGAGTTTCTCACAAAAAATATCAAAAGATCTTGAAACTGGTACACGAGTTTTTCCAGAAATTCCGAAGTCGAAGTCAAGTACAAGACACTGAAGACGACCTTACAGTTGAGGTCGAAATACGTATCTGTCAAAGGATGCAAATTCTTAGTGGAATTCAAAGGAACAGTACTTAACGCGATTTTCTTTTTACTTACAGATATTCCCCTAACAAGCCCAGGTTAATCATCATCAGAAATTCCTTCCGAAATTCCTCCTGGAATACCTGAACGAATTCTATAGGAAATTTCTTCAAGGATTGCTACAAAAATTCATGCTTTTATTCCTTCATGCGTTTCTTCAAACATTTCTGATGGAATTCCTCCAAAAATGTATTCAGTATTTTTTTTTCAGGAGGTTTTCTGTGGGATTTCTCCCGATATGAATTTCTCCACGGGTTTTATCAGGAATTTCTTCAATCGTTTCTTCATAAGATGCAATTCCACGAGATTTGTTTTACAAAGATTCGGGGATTCTTTCCAATATCTCTCTCTAAGGTTTTCCATTAGAAATTCAGATTTTTTCTCGAAACTGTCCAGAAATTTTTGCTTGACTTTCTCCAGAGGTTCCTTCAGGTATTACTCCATTTATTCAGAAACTTTCTTGGGTATTTATTCGTATTTCAGATTTGTTTCGAAGATTCTCTCGAAAATTGCTGCAGAAATTACTTTAGAATCTATTGATTGGCATTTTTAAAAGAATTTTCCAAGATTTTTTCTATGATAGCTGCAAAGGGTTCTGCAGTTCTTCCAGGTATAAAAGAATAAAAATTTCTTCATGAAATTCCTTCAGAAATCCCTTCAAAAATTTTGGAGGTATTTTTTTTTAGTAAAGTAAGGTTTTTCTTCAGATATTCTCCAAGGTATTATTCAAAGCAATCATCCAGCAATAGATCAAGTGATAATCTCAAAAATTGTTTCAGGATTTTTTATACCCATTTCTCCAAAAAAAAATCCAATAATTTCTTTTCGGATTATCCGTAGGTATCTCCGGGAGTTTTTTTAAACATTTCGTGAACAATTCTCAAAGAGTTTATCAGTATTTTTTTGCAATTGGTTTTTTTTTTCAAATATCAGGATGAATATTTGAACCAATTTCGCAAAAATCTCTAAAAACATCAACACGCGACGCGAGACAGACACAACACTTATTATTCTTACAAAACGTTAGAAAGGAGATATAATTACCTTTTTGAGTCGACCGGTTTCGGGCTCGTTGTTGCCCATCGACAGGACGATGTCCGACTGATTACGATGATAACTAATACTACAATCCTACTATGTGCAGTATTCGTCGTGAAGCATTGTATATTACTGAATTCTCAGCTTGGTCAAGTGGAAAAGTGAGGACATAATTGGGGCATCATCTTCATTCATAAGCGGGTGGTCGGCTGTAGTTATATACATGGATTCCCATGCGTTAAGCTGCGTAGCTTTTTGGGCAATTTTTAGCAGTTTTGCTTGTTCCCAGTCTGCAGTATGTCCTAGCGTCGTGGTGTGCATTGCCACACTAAAAACATCCCAGAAGATATTTCTGATGGAACCACAAGAGAAATATAGGAATTTCTGCGTGAATCACTGTAAGAATTTCTAAAAGAATTCTTAAAGAAACCCTGGGAAGAATCTCCGAAGCAATATCTGTAGGATTTGTAAAGATTTATTTTGAAGAATATCTGGAAAGCTCCATGAAAGAGCTTTTGAAGAAATCACTTGTTGATATTCTTGAAGAAATTCCTAATTGAGTAATTTGTTGAATTCCTTTCTTGCAACTGAATTTCCGCCTTTTACTGAAGGGGCTGTCCATAAACCACGTGGTCAGGAAGGGGGGTGGGGGGCGTGGGGGTTCGGCCAATGATTATTTTGTATGGACGAAAAAAAATTGTATGGACTAATGCCCACGCGGGGTGGGGGGGGGGGGGTTGTGTTGAGAAGGCCCAAAAAAATGACCACGTGGTTTATGGACAGCCCCAGTACGAAAAACCCCTGCCTTACCGAGAGATCCTTGAAAGATATATCATTTCAATCAAGACGATGATAAACACTGTTCACCCAACAGAGCCATCTGCTGCAAAAATGTCGAACCGGAAATCTTTCCGACATAAGGCGGCTTCATAAAATCAATTCGCTCTCACTTGTTTTTAGTTGGCACAAACGCGAGGGTGTTGTGAATTAGCATCTAAGCTGAATCGTGATAAATGGAGCGTGTGTACATGGTGAAGCTCGAAGTCAGATTGTCTTCTTATTACGCAGAATCGTTATTAGTTCCGTGGCTTAGTTGGTTAATGCGGCGGTTTAGCGAATACGGAGTCGTGGGTTCGAATCTAACCAGAATGCAATTTTTTTCAAGATTTTTCAAGTAATTTTTGGAGAGATTTACGACGAAGAATTTTTTAAAGAAATCTGACAACAAGTCTCTGGAAGAATTGTCGGAGAAATTTCTGACAAAATCATTTAAGAAATCGATGGCGGAATGTAGGGATCATAAGGGATAATGAAACAAAAAGAAAATCAATGTACTCAATTTGAATTCAAAAAGAACGATGCTGGTTATAAAGATGGATCTTAGGAGGCTGAGCCAGTGCAGAAAAATGAAATGTCAGTTTGTTGGATACTTTTCACGAGAATACATGTGCTTTGATGAACATTAGTAAAAATAGAATTTATTATTGTTGTTTCTTTTGAAATGGAAATGATCCCAAAGTTAACCCAAACTGTAGTGTGGGATAAATCATTTAGCTGCTGGATGGAGCCGATATCCGGTCACTACATTGGCGCAGCCGGTAGAGAAGGCAGCAAAAGCAAGAATCCTAAGAAGGTTACATGAAAACGAGTCTGTTCTGGAAGTGTAGGTAAAAAAAAAGTGAGTCCCCTGGCAGGGAAGCTGAACCAATGCGAGTCTCCTGAGAGATAAGCATAAAAAAAAACAAACATAAAATATAAACGATTATAAAAAACAACAAAACAGTGAGTCCCCTGGGAGAGTAGCTGAACCAAAGCGAGTCCCCTGAGAGGGTAAGCATAAAAAACAAAACGGAGAGTCCCCTGAGAGGGTAGCTGAACCAATACGAGTCACCACATAAAAAAAAACAAACATAAAATATAATCGATTATAAAAAACAACAAAACAGTGAGTCCCCTGGGAGGGTAGCTGAACCAAAGCGATTCCCCTGAGAGGGTAAGCATAAAAAAAAAAAAAACAGTGAGTCCCCTGAGAGGGTAGCTGAACCAAAGCAAGTCCCCTGAGAGGATAAGCATAAAAAACAAAACAGTGAGTCCCCTGAGAGGGTAGCTGAACCAATACGAGTCACCACATAAAAAAAAAAACAAACATAAAATATAAACGATTATAAAAAAACAACAAAACAGTGAGTCCCCTGGGAGGGTAGCTGAACCAAAGCGATTCCCCTGAGAGGGTAAGCATAAAAAAAAAAAAACAGTGAGTCCCCTGAGAGGGTAGCTGAACCAAAGCGAGTCCCCTGAGAGGGTAAGCATAAAAAACAAAACAGTGAGTCCCCTGAGAGGGTAGCTGAACCAATACGAGTCACCACATAAAAAAAAACAAACACAAACGATTATAAAAAACAACAAAACAGTGAGTCCCCTGGGAGGGTAGCTGAACCAAAGCGAGTCCCCTGAGAGGGTAAGCATAAAAACAAAACAGTGAGTCCCCTGAGAGGGTAGCTGAACCAATACGAGTCATCACATAAAAAAAATAAAATATAAACGATTATAAAAAAAAAACAACAAAACAGTGAGTCCCCTGGGAGGGTAGCTGAACCAAAGCGAGTCCCCTGAGAGGGTAAGCATAAAAACAAAACAGTGAGTCCCCTGAGAGGGTAGCTGAACTAATACGAGTCACCACATAAAAAAAAACAAACATAAAATATAAACGATTATAAAAAACAACAAAACAGTGAGTCCCCTGGGAGGGTAGCTGAACCAAAGCGAGTCCCCTGAGAGGGTAAGCATAAAAAAACAAAACAGTGAGTCCCCTGAGAGGGTAGCTGAACCAAAGCGAGTCCCCTGAGAGGGTAAGCATAAAAACAAAACAGTGAGTCCCCTGAGAGGGTAGCTGAACCAATACGAGTCACCACATAAAAAAAAATAAAATATAAACGATTATAAAAAAAAAAAACAACAAAACAGTGAGTCCCCTGGGAGGGTAGCTGAACCAAAGCGAGTCCCCTGAGAGGGTAAGCATAAAAACAAAACAGTGAGTCCCCTGAGAGGGTAGCTGAACCAATACGAGTCACCACATAAAAAAAAATAAAATATAAACGATTATAAAAAAAAAAAACAACAAAACAGTGAGTCCCCTGGGAGGGTAGCTGAACCAAAGCGAGTCCCCTGAGAGGGTAAGCATAAAAACAAAACAGTGAGTCCCCTGAGAGGGTAGCTGAACTAATACGAGTCACCACATAAAAAAAACAAACATAAAATATAAACGATTATAAAAAACAACAAAACAGTGAGTCCCCTGGGAGGGTAGCTGAACCAAAGCGAGTCCCCTGAGAGGGTAAGCATAAAAAAACAAAACAGTGAGTCCCCTGAGAGGGTAGCTGAACCAAAGCGAGTCCCCTGAGAGGGTAAGCATAAAAACAAAACAGTGAGTCCCCTGAGAGGGTAGCTGAACTAATACGAGTCACCACATAAAAAAAACAAACATAAAATATAAACGATTATAAAAAACAACAAAACAGTGAGTCCCCTGGGAGGGTAGCTGAACCAAAGCGAGTCCCCTGAGAGGGTAAGCATAAAAAAACAAAACAGTGAGTCCCCTGAGAGGGTAGCTGAACCAAAGCGAGTCCCCTGAGAGGGTAAGCATAAAAACAAAACAGTGAGTCCCCTGAGAGGGTAGCTGAACTAATACGAGTCACCACATAAAAAAAAACAAACACAAACGATTATAAAAAACAACAAAACAGTGAGTCCCCTGGGAGGGTAGCTGAACCAAAGCGAGTCCCCTGAGAGGGTAAGCATAAAAACAAAACAGTGAGTCCCCTGAGAGGGTAGCTGAACCAATACGAGTCATCACATAAAAAAAAAATAAAATATAAACGATTATAAAAAAAAAAACAACAAAACAGTGAGTCCCCTGGGAGGGTAGCTGAACCAAAGCGAGTCCCCTGAGAGGGTAAGCATAAAAACAAAACAGTGAGTCCCCTGAGAGGGTAGCTGAACTAATACGAGTCACCACATAAAAAAAAACAAACATAAAATATAAACGATTATAAAAAACAACAAAACAGTGAGTCCCCTGGGAGGGTAGCTGAACCAAAGCGAGTCCCCTGAGAGGGTAAGCATAAAAAAACAAAACAGTGAGTCCCCTGAGAGGGTAGCTGAACCAAAGCGAGTCCCCTGAGAGGGTAAGCATAAAAACAAAACAGTGAGTCCCCTGAGAGGGTAGCTGAACCAATACGAGTCACCACATAAAAAAAAATAAAATATAAACGATTATAAAAAAAAAAAAACAACAAAACAGTGAGTCCCCTGGGAGGGTAGCTGAACCAAAGCGAGTCCCCTGAGAGGGTAAGCATAAAAACAAAACAGTGAGTCCCCTGAGAGGGTAGCTGAACCAATACGAGTCACCACATAAAAAAAAATAAAATATAAACGATTATAAAAAAAAAAACAACAAAACAGTGAGTCCCCTGGGAGGGTAGCTGAACCAAAGCGAGTCCCCTGAGAGGGTAAGCATAAAAACAAAACAGTGAGTCCCCTGAGAGGGTAGCTGAACTAATACGAGTCACCACATAAAAAAAACAAACATAAAATATAAACGATTATAAAAAACAACAAAACAGTGAGTCCCCTGGGAGGGTAGCTGAACCAAAGCGAGTCCCCTGAGAGGGTAAGCATAAAAAAACAAAACAGTGAGTCCCCTGAGAGGGTAGCTGAACCAAAGCGAGTCCCCTGAGAGGGTAAGCATAAAAACAAAACAGTGAGTCCCCTGAGAGGGTAGCTGAACTAATACGAGTCACCACATAAAAAAAAACAAACATAAAATATAAACGATTATAAAAAAACAACAAAATAGTGAGTCCTACTGGGAGGGTAGCTGAACCAAAGCGAGTCCCCTGAGAGGGTAAGCATAAAAAACAAAACAGTGAGTCCCCTGAGAGGGTAGCTGAACCAATACGAGTCACCACAAAAAAAAAAAAAAAACAAACATAAAACATAAACGATTATAAAAAACAACAAAGCAGTGAGTCCCCTGGGAGGGTAGCTGAACCAAAGCAAGTCCCCTGAGAGGGTAAGCATAAAGAACAAGACAGTGAGTTCCCTGAGATACACACTACAGAAGGTTTCATCTCTTTTACTTACTTTGATGTTCTGAGCCTTATTTTGAGTATTTTGAGAACATAGATAACAAAACATGCAGAGTTTGACCCCATGAAGCGTTAGTACCATACACACAGTAGAAGGTCTTGTGCTTACTTTGATGTTCTGAGCCTGGAAAACTCAGTTCAAAGAAGTATTTTGAAAACATGGGTAACGATTAATGCAGAGTTAGACCAAATCAAGCGTGGTACTAACTAACACACAGTAGAAGATCTTGTACTTACTTTGATGTTCTGAGAATGAAAAAATCAATTCAAAACAGTATTTTGAAAGCGTTAGTACCATTCACACCACAAAGGTCTTTAATCTCTTTTGCTTACTTAAATGTTCTGAGCCTAGAAAACTTAGTTCGATGAAGTATTTTTAAAACTTGGATAACGAGTAAAACAGAATTAGACCATGTGAATCATTAGTATCATACACACACAAGAAAGTTTTAGTCTCTTTTGCTTACTTTGGACAACTCAGTTCAAAGAAGTAATTTAAGAACATTGATAACAAGTAATGCAGCGTCAGACCACATAAAGCGTTAGTAACATACAGACAGTAGAAGATCTTTTGCTTACTTTGCTGTTCTGAGCCTGGAAAACTCAGTTCAAAGAAGTATTTTGAAAACTTGGATAACGAGTAAAATATAATTAGATCATGTGAATCATAAGTATCATACACACAAAAGAGAGTTTTAGTCTCTTTTGCTTACTTTGATGTTCTGTGCCTGGAACACGCAGTCCAAAGAAGTATTTTAAGATCATGGATAACGAGAAATGCACACAGTGGGCCTGGAAAACTCAATTCAAAGAAGTATTTTGAGAGCATAGATAACTAAGAATGCAGGGTTAGACCACATGAAGCGTTAGTACAATACACACAGTAAATAGAAGATATGCTTACTTTGATGTTCTGAGCCTGGAAAACTCAGACAAGTAAGTTTCCTGAGAAGCTCAGCGAAAAAATGAATTCCCTGAGAGGGTGTACCAAAAGATAAGCGAATAAGAATGCCGCATGGGAAATAGAGTTTTCTGTCATGTTAAGCCCCGGAGAAGGTAGGAGAAAAATACGAGTTTCCTGAGGTGTTAAGCAAAAACATGAGTATGCAAAGGGTAAAAAAGTCAGTCTTCAAAAAGAAAATAAGTAAAAAAGCATTTGCAAAGAAATAGGCAAAAACTTGGGAGGGTAAATCTGACTGTGAGTGCTCTGATAGAGTAGGCAATTTAAGCAGAAGAATTAAAGTTAGAAGAAATAGTTTATGGAGCTCTGGATAGGTGCAATCTGAGAGAAGGCAGCAAAAGTAAGAATCCTGAGAGAATACATGAAAACGAGACCATTCTGGAAGTGTAGGCCAAAAAAAACAGTGATTTCCCTGGCACGGAAGCTGAACCAATGCGAGTCCCCTGAGAGATAAGCATAAAAAAAAAACAAACATAAAATATAAACGATTATAAAAAACAACAAACAGGTAGCTGAGCCAATGCGTATCCCCTGATAGGGTAAGCAGAAAAAAAATAAACATAAAAATAAACGAGCATAAAAAGGATAAGAATTAAAAAAAAAAACAAAACAGTGAGTCCCCCGAGAGGGTAGCTGAATCCAAGCAAGTCCCCTGAGAGGGTATTTAAAAAAAAATGAAAACTATGAGTCCCCTGAGAGGGTACCTGAACCAAAGCATGTCCTTTGAGAGGGTAAGCATAAAAAAACAAGACAGTGAGATCCCTGAGATACACACTACAGAAGATTTCATCTCTTTTAAAGAAGTATTTTGATAACAGTTGATAAGCGTTAGTACCATACACACAACAGAAGGTTTTAGTCTCTTTTGTTTACTTTGATGTTCTGAGCCTGGACAACTCAGTTCAAAGAAGTATTTTGAAAACATGGATAACGAGTAATGCAGAGTTAGACCAAATCAAGCGTTAGTACCATACACACAGTAGAAGATCTTGTACTTACTTTGATGTTCTGAGCCTGGAAAAAATCAGTTCAAAGTAATATTTTGAAAGCGTTAGTACCATTCACACCACAGAGGTCTTTAATCTCTTTTGCTTACTTTGATGTTCTGAGCCTAGAAAACTCAGTTCGACGATTTTTTTAAAACTTGGATAACGAATAAAACAGAATTAGACCACATGAATCATTAGTATCATACACACAGAGAGTTTTAGTCTCTTTTGCTTACTTTGATAATCTGAGCTTGGAACACGCAGTCCAAAGAAGTATTTTAAGAACATGGATAACGAGAAATGCAGAGTTAGACCACATAGCGCGTTAGTACCATACGGACAGTAGAATATCTATTGCTTACTTTGATGTTCTGAGCCTGGAAAACTCAGTTCAAAGAAGTGTTTTGAGAACAGTTGCGAAGCGTTAGTACCACACCTACACAACAGAGGTATTTAGTCTCTTTTGCTTACTTTGATGTTCTGAGCCTGGACAACTTAGTTCAAAGAAGTATTGAGAGAACATTGATAACGAGTCATGCAGAGTTAGGCCACATAAAGCGTTTGTACCATACAGACAGTAGACGATCTTTTACTTACTTTGATGTTCTGAGCCTGGAAAATTCAGTCAAAAAAAAAGTATTTTGAGAACAGTTGCGAAGCGTTAGTACGACACACACAACAGAGATATTTAGTTTTTTTTTGCTTAATTTGATGTTTTGAGCCTGGACAACTCAGTTTAAAGAAGTATTTTGAGAACATTGATAACGAGAAATGCAAAGTTATACCACATGAATCGTTAGTACCATGCACACAGTAGAAGATCTTGTACTTACTTTGCTGATCTGAGCCTGGAAAACTCAGTTCAAAGAAGTATTTTGAAAACTTGAATAACGAGTAAAATATAATTAGATCATGGTAATCATTAGTATCAAACACACAAGAGAGAGTTTTAGTCTCTTTTGCTTACTTTGATGTTCTGTGCCTGGAACACGCAATCCAAAGATGTATTTTAAGATCATGGATAACGAGAAATGCACACAGTTGAAGATCTTTTGCTTGGTTTGATGCTCTGAGCCTGGAAAACTCAGTTCAAAAAAAGTATTTTGAAAACATAGATAACTAGGAATGCAGGGTTAGACCACATGAAGCGTTAGTACCATACACACAGTAAATAGAAGATCTTGTGCTTACTTTGATGTTCTGAGCCTGGAAAACTCAGTTCAAGGAGTATTTTGAAAACTTAGATAACGAGTAAAACATAATTAGACCATGTGAATCATTAGTAACATACACACAACAGAGGGTTTTTGTCTTTTTGCTTACTTTAATGATTTTAGCCTGGAAAACTCAGTTCAAAGAAGTATTTTGGGAACATGGATAACAAGTAATGCAGAGTTAGACCACATGAAGCGTTAGTATTATACACATAGTAGAAGATCTTGTGCTTTACTATGTGTTCAATCTGATGTTCTGAGCCTGGAAAACTACTGCCATACAAATGAGAAAGTTTCAAACACACATTTTAATGTTCTTAGCTGGAAAAGTCGACTTGAAGAATTTTTTGGAAACAGTGATAGCTAGAAACACAAAATTTGAACATGTTAAGCGTTTGTACTCCACACTCATTAAAAGATGATTATCTATTGTGTTCATTTCGATGTTCGGAGTTTAAAAAACACAATTAGAAGTAGCACTTTAAGAGCAAAAGAAAAGTTTTGTAATGAGTTAGTGCCGTTTTGATACCTCTCAGGTTTTACATATTAACAAATATCGCTTAAAATTAAACAGATATGCACAATGAAGAACTACAACGTCAAATCGTAACAGGATATACAAACCACGGATATCAATGGATGGCTAACATTATGAAAATATTGCAGATGGAATTTTTTCAATCGTGGCAGACCCAAGCAATAAGCATTATCGAATAAATTAATCAAGCTTATTACACAACAATAATAATATATTTTTATTCGCAGGACTGTTTCGAAAAATTTATAAATGCAGCAAACTACGAAGGTGCCATAATAAAGAATCTTACTATGGACGGTCCAATTGATGAGAGCTTCATGAATTTTATTCGAATATGCAAGCCGACCGTAAGATGCATTCAACGAATCTGATCTAAGTTGTTGATGATCAAACCGAACTTTTATCAAACCTGCTCGAAGATTGTATTATTTTTTTTAACAGTAATATTTTAAGATTTAAAAATTGTATAATACTTTATATTTGAGAGTAGAGGACGAGAAGGATGTAGGGATCATAAGGGATAATGAAACAAAAAGAAAATCAATGTACTCAATTTGAATTCAAAAAGAACGATGCTGGTTATAAAGATGGATCTTAGGAGGCTGAGCCAGTGCAGAAAAATGAAATGTCAGTTTGTTGGATACTTTTCACGAGAATACATGTGCTTTGATGAACATTAGTAAAAATAGAATTTATTATTGTTGTTTCTTTTGAAATGGAAATGATCCCAAAGTTAACCCAAACTGTAGTGTGGGATAAATCATTTAGCTGCTGGATGGAGCAGACATTTCTGGTAAAAATCATCAGACGAAGTTCTGGAAAAAACTAGTAATTTTTTTCCAAAATACTGCAGAAATTTCCGAAGTAATCCAGGAAAAAATCCTCGGAGGAATTGACACAAAGTTTCCAGAAACATTGCAATAATGTGTGAAATTTTTTTTATATCTCAAAAATGTTCTGAAAAATTTCGTACCTGTTGTTGAAAATTTTCTGTTACAGTGGTAAAAAAAAAAAAATTAAAAAAAAAAACAAAAACATAAGTTTTCCATGGCTCATAATATAAGTCATAAATACTCAAAATTGTATTGCATTGAATCCGGAGTTGACAATCGGATAATTACATCGTTTTCTAGAATCTTTATTACTTTGTGTAGAATTGTCCAATCTTTTCCAAATTTGGACCACTGATATACAACTACAGTAATTCAATCAACAGTAAAAAGTTTAGATTTTTTGATGCACTTTTCAAAAAGTTATAGCTGTTTGACCATTTTGTGAAAAGTGAATATTTTGCTTGTCCCGATCATTTTGTCTATCCTCTGAGTTTGATATCATAACACATTTTGTTCTCAGGTTATTATCAAAATTTGTTATTAAAATGTTTTCCGAATTCACTGTTTTTAAGTTTTTATTGAAGCTAAATAAAAATGGTTGCGAAATTTCGTTTAAAATGGTTTCCGAAAAAACGAAAAACATTTTCCACATGCGTACGAATACCGATTTTGAAAATATTGCTTCAGTTGCAAATTTATGATCTGAAATGCGATGTCTTAATCGAAATTTCAAGAAAACGATAAGAGAGAGGTAGAAGTTTAGTGTAATAGAATGAATTGTAGAGTGGAACAGGGGCCACAATTTTGCCTAAGAGAGAATTTAAATTTATTACGCATTTTTTTATAGATAATTGACAAAAACAAACATAAAAACACTACTTTTGAGCTATTTTGATCTAGAAAACTTAGTTATTTAACTAAACCAATCGATTCAAAGACGTCATTTGATAGAAAATACAATAATCTTTCGAAAAAGGGGAAAAAAAACTGCGAAAAGTTTTGCTATTTTCAAGTTCTAGCCAGTTAAGATAATCATAGTAAAATACATAAAAAGTTCAATAACTACGTAACGGTTGAGATTTGACCATATGCGTAGAACAATTTTCTTCACCATTCATGGTCCTCTATCACCCCTCAAAAAGTTTGCACTCACGAACCTAACACCCTGTATAATTGAAATTTAAATATAACCAACGGATTTTGTAGAGACACACAAATATATTATAAAATGTTAAATTTTTAAAATTTCCGATAAAATTGCGTTTAATTAAAAAAAAACAAAATTTTAAAATTTTGCTAATTTGAATAGTTTTGAGCAATGTTTACATGATTTTTCCTCGTCGTGTGGTAATTTCTATGCATAAAACTAAAGTTTGTATGAGTAGTTATATGGGTTGAAGGTCATTTCCCAGAATTTCATTCCCCAAAAAGCCGTTCCCCAGAATAGGACATTCCCCAGAATCGTTTCTGATCTAAATTTTTCAAATATCGGGATCGAATTTGAGTAACAGTGACACAGGGGAGATGATGACAACTAAGTTGCCGGGTCATTAATTGGCTCGGTAGCTTAGTTGGTAGAGCACTTGTCTAGCGAATAAGGGTCGTGAGCTCAAATCTCACCTGAGCTGTGGATTTTTTAGGTTTTTGGTAATTTTTAATTCGACATTTTTAATGAATTCATCTCTGAATACAAGATGATTGTTATACAGGGTATCTTGAATTTGTTTCAAAATATTCATAGGATGCCTAATAGTTCCGAATCATTTCTAAAATGAATATTTTTTTTTCTTGATTTTTTGTTCTTGACGAATTTGGATCAAACAAATGTTTATGATAGACCAAAAAACCTATTACTTAAAAACAGTTTGATGCATCAAACATATTTTTTTAAGTGTTCATTTATTTTCAGTAAATGTCTAATAACTAATAAGAAATTTTTTTGCTTGTCCGAATTACCAACGAACGCCTGAAGACCTTGTCTACCTATGAAAGTGATGCTCTTGAAATAGAATTTGATTGAATGTGACTGAGAATGATTTAACGAAAATAACAACATTGAAAAGCGAGAACGTTTTCGAAATTTGACGTTATATTTTCAAGAGTTTAGGAAATAAATCATTTAATGCTTAAATGCCTTTGCTAGATATGGATTTCAACTATATTATCCAAGGGATAAATGAGAGGTTCATATCAAAATTCTAGTATATTTTTTGGTTGGCGAACATGCATCTAAACTCTAAATCTAAAATGTTTCCTTCTCCTAATAATGTTCTAATGATTTGTCTTTGATTGGTCCAAACAACATTTTTTTTCCAGTATAGCAACGTCTTGGGCTTTTAACCATTCAGTTTATTAAGTATTCGGCCTAATGGTCTTGCTTTTTTATTGTGCAGGTAATTTCATGTATAAAATTGCACCTTGTAACATCTCTATCTCTCTCTCTTCTTGGCGTAACGTCCTCAATGGGACAATGCCTGCTTCTCAGCTTAGTGTTCTATGAGCACTTCCACAGTTATTAACTGAGAGCTTCCTCTGCCAATGACCATTTTGCATGCGTATATCGTGTGGCAGGCACGAAGATACTCTATGCCCAAGGAAGTCAAGGAAATTTCCTTTACGAAAAGATCCTGGACCGACCGGGAATCGAACCCGTCACCCTCAGCATGGTCATGCTGAATACCCGTGCGTTTACCGCCTCGGCTATATGGGCCCTACCTTGTAGCATAGTTCTACTATAAAAATTTCCCTTCTAATAGGTTATTCTTTTTGGATATATTTTTTAACTAATTATAATTTTCAGACACACTGAAGAAGAAATTTTTATATAAAACCATTTTAATTTTTCCCATTTTATGTCAATTATTTTTTTAGGATGTATGAGTGATATGGAGCACGCTGACGTCTTCTGGTCTTCCGCCGGTGTTTAGTCGAATGACCTAGAGCTACGAAAGCTAACAATTCAGCTGTTTTCCCTTAGAACTACTGATTTTCATATTTTTTCTGGGAATTGACTCATTTTGGAGAATTTAATTCTGGAGTATGTTGTTCTGGGGAATGACATACAATCGACATCAGTGAAAAAATGCATCGGTGTATTCACAAAAGTTCTCTCTCTCGCAGTTGAACCAATTATGCAACACCTGCCAATGCGTGGCCCGTTGAATTATGAAAAAAAAAAATCACGCTCACATTCAAAACACATAAATTAATTTGAAAATCAGCTCATAACTTTGTTTGGTGAACGGTCTTCGACGCCTAGTGTAATCGAAAAGACCGCACGAAACCTTCGCGCCAAAATATATTGCTTAGTTATTGAACTTTTGCATTCGCTCAATTGGCGTAGGGACCTAGTAGTAGCTACATCGTGTATTGGAAGTGAACGCGCGATCGTAAAAAGTAGCCGCCGTCAAAAAGCGTACAAATTGACGACGACACCCCCTTCGCATCGTCGTCGTCGTAGGAACGTGCGACGCCAAGGGGACACGGTGAAGGTGGGTCCATAAACCGCTCTGGCAAGTGAAATATTTATGAGATTATTAAATAGTGCAGCCCCGCAAATCGATCGATTTGAATCGAAAGTAACTTTGTTATTGCCCATACCAGTCAGTGTCTGTGCACAGCTTTGAAGTAGATTAACGTCGATTGGCCAGCATAGATGAACAATTTTGTATGTATGGTGCCGCTTGACACAGCATTGGGCGATTTTTATGAACCTGGTAGATCGTTTAAATCAGATTGACCTGTGCTTTAAGGCTGAATTTGTTGATGCCAAACATACTTCGCCCGAATGACTATTTGGCTCTAATAAGGCAAAAGTTAGTCGCTTGTTATCCAGCATTGAGCGATTCGTGTTGAGTAGTTACTCCACAAAACGAAATAAATAAATTGTACTTTTCGAAACGGTTTCAAACTCAAACTTCAAACTCAAATGAGTCCAAGCATCAAATCGATTGTTGGTGTAGTTTTCCAGATTAATTACAAAACAAGATTTAAAAACAACCGCCCAATGCTGCCTTTAACATTACAGCATCGCCCAATTCTACAATTTCCACCTTTCGACCAGAGCTCCCGGCTTACGTCTAATTCAATTCGGAGGTCTTAAACCTACTATGACCCACCAAATGAGCGCATGGTAAAGAGCATCTTCCGCCCTTTGGCTAGCTAAGCGGTTACAGCTGTATAACGAGCATCTAAACACTAGAATCAACCTCCGTCGGGGTCGATTCGTCAGAGTTTGTTTAGCACCCATTATAGGAATCGAAACGGCATCATATGGGTGCGCGCGCAACGACCAGTCGTTATTGGACTAGTCGGATGGTCGGTTGGAAGAAAGCCAGGAATGATTGAACCGCAGGCAGTGCGTGTGGCACGGAGCGAGCGGTCTTAGGACCTTAAAAGCTGCTATTATATCATACGGGACGCGCAACAAACCGAGCGTCTAACGGGAACGTGGACTAAAGCCCAGTGGTCAGTTGAAGAAACGACGATCAAATAATAGTAAAACACTACTGTAAATGATTGGTTTTAAATGTGGCCTGAAATGGATTCGCTGTGGGTTTGGAATTGAAGAGGGAGTAGGAAAATGATCAGCTCTATTGTGTTTGGATGGTTTGTTGGTTGGGATTCGTATAGGGTCTCAGGAAGTTTCACACGAATTTCGGCAAATAATGATCAGTTATACCACCCGGTTAGGTTAGGTAAGGGTCGGTGTGTGTGATTGGATAACCGGTAATTTGTGGCTGGTTGATGTCAAAATTGACCGTCGAGAAACAAGAGGTTACGAGGTCTGACGTATTCAATTAAAATCAACTTAGAGAGAGAAGACGCAGATTGGATTGCATTTGAATCTTTGGCCACGATTAGCCACCACAAGTCAAAGAGCATTATACAACCGTTTCCCAGCCTGTCAAAGCCAAACCAGAACACGATGAAGACGTCACTTACATCTTTGTCGGCTAGATCCAAAGTTCATTCACATCAACTTCAGATCGCATCCAGTGCAAACCGTCACAATCACCTAAGTGAGACTCGTCTTCATTTCATCTCGAATCAATGCAATTTTCGTGACTCCAGTGCCGAAGGAAAATCTAATTAAAGTTGACTAGCTGTGCATACACTTCCACACCAGTCCTTTCTGGTGGCTCGGATGGTTCTCGTGTTCCAACGGACGAAGACGACTGTGGTGACTAACTGGACGGAAAAACTTTCTATTTTCCCCAAGGGTCCCTCGATCTCGAGTGATTACCGCACAATCGTGCGGATGAATCGAAGAAAGTTCTGCAGTTTTCGTCTCGTAAAGGGGCTTCCAGCGCCATTTAATGATGATGTTTTGCTTTGCTTGAAAGTAAGTTCATTCACTTCTATTCGGCAGAAGAAACTTTGGGACAATTCTGGGAAACAGAGATGGGTAGGAGGTAATTCAACATCCAAGGGGAAAAAAGGAATGTCCAACCAATCAGTTTTAGGAATGCATGAATCATATAATTCCGTAAAATTTAGCAACCCCTCAAGTGACAATGTACGCTGAACAGTGAGAGTATTAGCTGAACATTGGCTGGTTAATGGTGATGATTAACCTAATTGGCTGGTTAATGGTGCCAGTGGCTGAAAACAATGATAGCATGAACATTGGTCTGAAGTATGGCTTGTTCAACCTCTTTAATCAGCAATACATAAATATAGAGTTGAATAGAATATTATACATCTGTGTAACCAGCTTTAAACCATAAACCAGCTTGCACAATCATCCATCTGTTGTTCAGCCTTTAATCAAATATTTTTTAAAGCTGACCCAAGCAAGATTTCGTAGTGTCCACATCGCTTCTCCAGCCTCAATGCAGACTCAGTTCAACCGGTGTTCTTGATTATTCAGACACAACAAGTGATGCTCTCGTTTTCGGGGATCTGTATACAATTGTGTGTGGTGTAGATGCTAAGATGAGTGACTATAAGTGAGGAGATCCGAGTTCAATTCCCAGTTTTTCTGGGAAATTTCTCAGTTTCTGGGAAATAAAGCCGCAAATAATGAAACTAAGCTTAATTTTTAATCACTATAAATATATTTGATTGATTACTGATTAAGCACGTATTAAGCCTTAAATCAGCCATTCAAAGAACCTCCAATCAGCTAAAGGTTGAATAAAATCACCAAAATTAGATGCTTAGGAGCTGATTAAAGAATTGTACCTCTTGTGCCCAGCTTTTGTTCAAACGAAGGCTGCTTTTAAAACGTTTGTACAGCCTGAAACTATTACCTGGGCCTACTTTTTTATCACTATCTTTGCAAATAATTACATGTTTTTTTTTTTGAATCTCTACAATGTTCTGTCCCAGAAATCCAGTTAAAAAAATATTCGAAAACAGGTATATTGAATTTCGATTACACAGAGCGTTCATGATTAACGAAATATTTAATCATGATTAACCATTGATTATTAAAATTTCAATTTCTGTGATTAATGATTAAGATCAATGATTAATTTGCTTTTTAGGATGATTAATGATTCTGATTTATGATTAAATTTGCTTTTATCTGTGATTAGTGATTATGATTAATGATTAAAAATGGCTTATTGATTAAAAATCATGATTAGTCATGATTAATCAATCACAAGAAACTGTTAATGATCATCGAAAAATTAAATCTGGGTTTATTTAAAATATATTTGAAATTTCAAAAGGAAATTTTCCAAAGTAGGGCGCTCAAGTAGAATTCCTCCTTGTTCCCACTTTTCCTTACGGAATAATTGACTATTTTCGCAAAGAAAAGTGACAGCTCCATTGGAATGGGAGATATTACCGATGTTACACTTTGGTTGCCGCCTGCGAACTGCTCAAGTAACTTTGAAGTGAAATCATCACATACTTGACCATTACTTGTTCTATCTTTTTGTACAGTACATACAAAGTGAAAACTAGCCTCTGAAATGTATCTCTGTATTGGAGGTGCATAAATAAAAACGGCCATAAAAAGAGGTTATTTGTGCATAACTTATGCCAGGGCTTTAATGAGCGAATGTGATTCGCCAGAACAGATCTTGCTTCTGAAAATTTGAGAAGGGCGCACGGGGATTTCCAGGAAATTCCAAAGTTCTTCAGGGGTGTTTCATTGGGTTGTTTTAGGCGATTTCAGGAGCATTTTAAGGGCGTTTATGGTCATTTCAATGGTAAAAAGAACATTTCAGAGAGGTTCAAAGGTGTTCAAAGGGGTTTAATGGTTTCAAATTGATTATGATGATTTCAAGGGCGTTTCAATGGGATTACGGAGGTTTCAAGGATGTTTCGAAGCATTTCAGATAGAGTCATATCAGGGAAGTTTCGGGAAGATTTTGGGGTTTCAGGGGCATTTGAAACGAAATTAAGAGAATTTCAAGGGCGTTTCAATGAGATTATGTAAGTTACAGAGGTGTTTCAAGGCATTTCCGGGGCGTTTCAAGGGTTTTCGTAAAGTCCCCAAACCTCTGAAATATCCTGAAATGCCTCCGAAATCCCCTTGAAACCACTTCTGAACCCCGCCGAAAATCCTCTGATATTACCTGAAATGACTCCGGAAACGCCCCTAAGACCTGCTCCAAATATTAATAACCCCAGCGTGACCTCCAGGTACTCCCCTGAAACTCCTTTGAATCTCCTGAAACGCCTCTAAGACCTCCTAAAATGCCCCTGAGACCCCCTGAAAGCCCCTAGAACTCCCTAAAATGGCCTTTACTTCAAGGTACCCCCAGAAACCCCCTGAATCCTTTGAAATACCCATGAGACCCCTTCAAACCCCTTGAGTCCCCCTTAAAATGCCCCTAAGACCTTCTGGTGCGCCCTGGTTCCCCATGGTATACCCCAGAAACGGCCCTGAGACCCGTGAGAGCTCCCCTAGATCTCTCAAAGGCCACCTGAAGCACTCATGAGACCTCCTAGAATCCCTGAAGCCCCCCTGAGGGGACTCTAAAACCACCTTAAACGCTCCTGAGATCTTCTGGTACCTTCTTGAAACACTCCTGCTAACTCTTGGTACCCCGCTGAAACCCCTTTTAACCCCCTGCAATCAACCTTTGCTCGTCGCTAAGAACGTCCCCTAGCCGCCGTTGCCATAGTTACCGTCATTATTACATTTTTTTTATACACAATATTGCGCAGGACATAAAAAAGATGCATAAACTGAAATTGCATAGAAATAACCTGCATAAAAGAGGTTGTAGTATTTAGAACAGCATTTGAACTAATTCAAATTGGATCATATATATTATATGGTGAATCATTTTTTATGATAAATGATTAATGATTGATAAAAAAAAAATTTTATGATTATGATTAATGATTAATGATTAAGTTGCGAAAGCAACGTGATTAAGATTAGGGTAATTGTTCCCTTCGTTGTGGTAGTACCTAATGTTGCGGTAGTGGCAATTGAGCACTTTTTCGACTGAAATGTTACCAAAAGGCATTTTCAATAGATGTATTATGCTTAAATTATGAGATTGCACCATTTGTGTGCTTAAGATTTGCCCAAAAACCTATTTAAAAAAATTATTTTCCTTAAAATTTTTGCTGCTGTGTTCCTATTGTTGCGGTAGTGTTCCTAATGTTGCGGTATCCCATATGATTTCAATGGGATACCGCAACAATAGGAACCAAAATTAAATTTTACCTCCATAATAGGAACAGTGTGCCTATTGTTGTGGTAAGCGATTTATGATCAAAAACAGAGAGAAACGATAGTTTTTATATTTTTCCAAGCAAATTTGGATAGAAAACTACCAACTAACGTTTTGCAACCCTTTATTAGATGGTACGATCATTGTTTTTTAAATGAATTTACCTAAATACCACAACGATGGGCACACTTACCCTAATGATTAAACGATATTTTTTGTGATTATGATTGATGATTTTTGATTAATCTTAATCATTAATCATTAATCATGATTAAATTTATGATTAATTATTAACGCTCTGCGATCACATTTGCTCACACCCAAAGAACAGTAAAAAAACTGTGGTTTCAGCTAACATCTTTCAGTTCCCAATGCAATGTCAAACTAACCAATGACATTTGGTTATTTAGTTTGTTTGAATCAGGCTTCGTTGACACTTTGTCGTAAGAGAACATCAATTTAAAGATCCCATGTACATGAACAACGTAGAATGTCTTTCATTGATTGTAGAAGACAATGTTAAAGACACGATCCAAGTCACAGAAACAGCTCAGTTTGAAGTCATCCTTATCCGGATACATCCCACCCCCGAAGTTATGACCCTGATTGGCACGTCTGATCAAGACCATCAAAAGCGTAAATTATTCTGTAATCTAATTGAGAGCCACATCACACGGTGGACGACACAACGCAACATTGTTGTCATCGAACCACAAATCAATGCCGACACAGAAGCAGCCCACACTCTTCGAACATGCGACAAATTCCAAGTCCAGGTCTACAACAGCAAGCAACAATGTTGCAATGGTCGATGACGACCATCGCCGTCTGGATCTCCGGGGGCTTAATCGAACTTATCTATAGGTACCCGGTGTTTCTGCGTCAAGAATTGCCACCGTACCACCTCCCGGGGCTATAGTTTTATGAACTTCTTAAATCGTTTCTTCGTCGTCGGAATGGATGCTCGAAGGCATATCGGACCCCGATCGATCGGGTTTAATTAGTTCTTCGGTTGCGGTTTTGCACGAATCAGGAGAAACAATTGCGTGCAATTGTCGTGATCGGTCTAGCCTAGTGCGGGTCGTCCTACGCAAAAGGAGAGGCAATTTATGCCTCCGAGGCGCTGCTACAAACTGTTAAATTGTTTTGAAAGCGGCAATTAGGAGAAGTTACGATCGTCGTTGTTCGGATTTGACACGTTGAAGTCTTCCGTTCCGAGGCACTACCCCCAGTAAATAATGAAGCTATCAAGATCAATTGCCACCAGTTGGTTGAGCGGTTCGGTGAGTCAATCAGAGCGAGCAAGTACCTAGAAGAGGATATTTAATAATCTGGTGGAGATCTAATCGGTTATCGGTGGGCCGTTAATAACCGGGTCATTGGATTTTATTGCTCGAAAGCATAGTAATGCCATCTGGTTTGGCGTAATGATGCTTCGTTAATTTGCTGCTTGCTGCTGTTGGTAAACGGTCATTTGCTGATAGTTGGCGTTAAATGCTGTACAGAGTTGACTTTAATTCTCTTGCTCCTTGTTCTTCATACATTGGTAATTGTGAATCAGTTTTATCTTTGGCAAATTCTATCTGAATAAATGAACTATTGTTAAGCAGTTTCATGAGTGCCCGGTATTTCAGATACCAATCAAAATTTATTTCATTAAAATATCACTCAAAAGTATGAAGATTCGTGTATCATTTGTACCATACCATGTGACAAACATTCAGAGACGGACAATTACGTCACTTGAACTGAAAAAAAATACATCGATTTCGACGTATATCGTTCCATGGCTTGTATATATTGGTAACGTAAATTTATATGAGTTTTTCTAAGTACGTTAACAACCAACCCCTATTTGCAAAATGAATGTATGACTATCCTTTTAGTAATACATATTCAAAGCTGTTCGCAACTCAGCAGTTTATGTACTCAACTCCTCCGAAAGTTATTTTAACCTGTATACCTAGATTCGGATTTCCACATTTACCGGACGTAATTCTACCCATCCCTGTTAATAATAGTACTTGTAGCATCAATTAACATACCCCCAGCGCTAATAAATATTCAATTCAAACCACAGCATCCATACGCGAGAGGAGAGAGTTCAAGTGACCATCTGCCACCATCAACAGCTCGTTTGGATTATTCATCCCACACACTACTTCGTCTTCTTCGCAGTCTGCTGCTTCACCACTCGATCGGTTGATCCATCCAAACCAAAGATCATTTTGGTTCGATCCGGATCGACCGATTGAATCAATCATTTTTGCCATTCCCAAACTTCGGACCGCATGGCACCCAAGGAAGAAGTTGGGTACCGTATGAAGGAGTAACATCGATTACCCAAGTAACCAGAAGTTCAGCGTCTCTTGACAAAATACACTTTCAAGTTCCACGAAGTTCAGATGAAGTTCCAAATGGAACTTTCTGGCTGCTTAAGAAGATAACATAGAGCCATGCTGGAACTTCACACAGAAGATGCTACTCGAAACTTTTATCAGTACGGGCTTGGTGGTCTAGTGGCTACCGCTTCTGATTCATATGCAGAAGGTCCTGGGTTCAATCTCTGGTCCGTCCTTTTTCTTCTGCTTTGTATCTTTCTATCCACTTTTTCTATACTCTCCTCTCTATACATACAACTCATGTGTATTCATATGTTCATAGCCATCGCTAGAACCAGAAACGGTTGAATAGCCGTTTCCCTTGCTTCCAACTTTCACAGCACAGTGTCAATCTATCAGATAACGCCTGCGAGTTATGCAATCAAGCAAACTGTGCCGCTTTAGCTTCATAGTAATAATCGCACAAATCTATATCACCTTACGCCTGGCATCCACGCACCAATGTGTGAGCCCTCTGCCAACCATATCCCACCAACACTCCGACAACCGCATAAGTTTGTGCAGACGCAGAGTTATATTCGGTCTGATGTGGATACAAACGATTGCAATCATCACTTCCTTCCCTTTCCCCACATTGACCTGCAACCTGACGTGGCAGGCGCCATTGTCGCCTAAAAATAGAAGATCACCAACGCTCACACACTGAAGATTGGTGCCTTGTGTGAGTGAAGCTGGTCTGGCGATACTGGAGTAGCATCTACGGGCGGTCAATCAAGCTCAAGCTCAAGCTAAGGTACACCGGGGCAAGTTAAAACGGGTGGGGCAAGATGAAACAGCGGGTTAACATGATGTTATCCGATGATGGTAAACAGCTTGAATGTCATAACACATAGTTTTTGATTCAAACAATCTTTAAGCGAAAGAAAAATTTCCATAGTGTATTGAAAACTATTTCAAAATTTCGTGTTTCATCTCGCCCCACCCATTTCAACTTGCCCCGGTGTACCTTACTCGGAACTTTGTCAGTACCTTCAAGTTCAAAGAAGTTCATTTCAATAGCTTCATGTTCTGAAGAAGACTTATGTTTTATTGTAGCAAATTATGAGCAAGATTGTAAGAAAGACAAATTTGAATTACTAAATCAATCAATCATATTCTGATTTATCGACCGTATTCTATTAATAACTTTATGATTTTATGGCTATATCGGTCTTTTTTTACTAATAGTATAAGGGAGTAGAGATCAAAGTGGATAATGAAATGATAGATATGATGGTATTCGCTAGGTAGCGAACAAGTGAAAATTTTTATAGAAGGTGAAATTAGGCAAGTAGGCCATGTAGTGAACGAATACATCGAATGCGTGAAACTTCTGCCGCACGACCTGTGCTTTTAAACAGATCGGCTTGGTTGGTAGTTCATACCACCTTACCAAGACTGGCCAAAGTTTCAGGCACTCGACTGCCCATGTATTGTTCTGTTTCTGTTTTCATCACAAGCTCTATCGATCAGTAGCTTTTTCGGAATTCGCACTCCGTTCATAGGGGTATGCCTATATCGCGGCGTGTTCTATCATATCTATCAATTCATTATCCACTTTGATCTCTACTCCCTTATACTATGAGTATAAAAAGACCGATATAGCCATAAAATCATAAAATCGATAAATATAAGTAAACATAAAAAAAAAAAAATGCCCACCATGTTCGAAGCGAAATGCGCTGCTTGAGTGCCTCAAATTCATATCGAGTAGGATCGGCTTTGAATCAACTCTCTTTTCCAAGATGTGGAGCAGCCCAGCGGTGATCCAGCAGTCCATGACGCAGAAGTACCCGGTTCAATGGGATTCGAAGTCATTGGTTATGCAGATGATATCGTGATAGTGGTAAGAGGGAAGCATGATGAAACGCTATCAAACAGAATGCAAATAGCGTTAAACTACACTCTTGCCTGGTGTAAAGGAGAGGGACTAAACGTAAATCCCTCAAAAACTACTCTTGTAATTTTTACAAGAAAAAGATATGTCAATATAAAGGCACCGTCCTTGGATGGGGTACAGTTGACATTCTCCTCCAGGGTGAAATATTTAGGAGTCATACTAGATAAAAAACTGAACTGGAGTGAACATCTAGAGCATGTAGTAAATAAGGCAACAACTGCTCTTTGGGCCTGTCGGAGAGTGATCGGGGGAAAGTGGGGGCTAAAACCCAGGATAGTTCATTGGATCTACCTGGCAGTTGTTAGACCCAAAGTCTCTTATGCCTCTCTAGTCTGGTGGCCTAAAACCAAAACCAAAACAGCCCAACGAGTGCTGGCTAAACTTCAACGTTTAGCAACAGTGTCAATAACAGGAGCTATTCGAAGTACTCCTGGTTCAACACTAGATGCCTTAATGCATCTGCTACCCTTGCACCAATTTGTGCAACTAGAGGCGAAGAAAAGTGCCTTGAAGTTAAAAAGATATAAGAACATCTTAGAAGGCGATCTAACAGGACATTTGGAAATCTTAACCAATGTTACTGTAAATCCACTAGTAATACAAAATGAAGACTGGATGGAACCAAAATTCATCTTAGATATACCATACAAAGTTTCGATTGATGATCGGAGCGTATGGGAATCAGGAGGACCAACGGTTCGACCAGGATCTATTGTATTCTATACGGATGGATCGAAAATGAGTGATAGAACTGGGGCTGGAGTATATGGACCCAGGACTAAACTCGCCATACCAACGGGTAAATGGCCAACGGTGTTCCAAGCTGAAATTCAAGCTATTTTGGAATGCGCTGCCATCTGTCTTAAAAGAAAATATAGACATGCGAATATCTATATCTTTTCAGACAGTCAGGCAGCTTTAAAGGCAGTCTGCACATTTGAATGTTATTCTAAGCTAGTATGGGAGTGCATTACACTACTGAAGGAACTGGCTGGAAGGAATACTGTAAAATTATTCTGGGTACCAGGTCATTGTGGAATTGCAGGCAACGAAATTGCGGACCAGCTAGCTAGGGAGGGATCTCTGGGTGCCTTGTATGGACCGGAACCCTTCTGTGGAGTATCATCAAGTGCTCTATCGATGGAGCTTAAAAAATGGGAGAAACAGAGCGTAGGAGCAAACTGGCATACTGCACCTGGAATATCCCAGTCAAAGAGATTCATCGTGCCAAGCGTGAAAAACACGAACACACTACTGAAACTTAGTAAACGCGAATTAAGTGTGTACACAGGATTGTTAACTGGGCACTGCCCATCTCGACACTTTCTATTGAAGCTCAAGAAGATTGAATCAGAAGAATGTCGGTTCTGTGGTTTCAACTCTGAAACCTCGGAACATCTACTTTGTGAGTGTAGTTTTCTCTTTAAGAATAGAGAACGTTATTTCGGTGGATGCATCATGCATCCCCGAGATATCTGGTGGAATATAAATCCCAAGAAGGTAGTGGCTTTCATTTTGGAAGCTATTCCAGACTGGGGTATAATGCAAGCCTAAAAAAAAAACAATCGCTAGTTCTTAATACTAGTGAGTGTACTAATGTACTGCATAAAGCAACTGGGTCTTACCACAATAGATCAATTAATGGTCGCAGTGGTTGTGTACCCCTACAGGGAAAAAAAAAAACCCGGTTCAAATGTACATAAGTAGGAACTTCGAAGTTGAATGTTCTCTGAATTTTATATATTCCAAAACAGAAATTTCTAAAAAAAAAATAAAAATAAAATCCTGGAGAATTTTCAGAAGGAACCCAACCCCTGGAGGAGTTTCTAAATGGATTTCTGCAGGAATTTCCAATTGAATTCTCGAAGGAATTTCTAGTCGAACTCGTGTAAAAATCTCTGCTGAAGTTCGTGAAATAATCACTGGAGGAATATCTGAAGGAAATCAAAGAAGACACCTGAAGAAGTCAAAGGAAGATTTTCTTAAGATATTCTTGGAAGTAACTCCTTGGGAAACTCCGGTGAAATTCTATATAAAATTTCTAGATATAGAAAACTCCCAATAAAATTTCTAAACAATTTTATAAACAAACTCCTGCAGTAACTTTTGTGAACGTATTTCTGAAAGAACTCTTTGGGTATTTTGCATTTTGGTATATTTGAAGAGAAAAGAGGAGGAACCTCTGTCAATATTCCAAGAAAATTTATGAGAAAATTCTAAAGAAAATGTTCTGTGAAATTTCATTGTAAATATTTCTAAATGGTTTCCTGAATGAATCCCGAGAAAATTCCGAAAGGATGTTTGAGAAAATACATGGAAAAATAGAAACACTCTGTATTATTTTGTGCAATAATCTTTGAAGCATTCCCTGCAGGAGCTACTGAACGAAATCATGGAAGAATCTGTGAAGAGATTCCTTCTGAAGATTCCGATGAAATCCCTGGAGAAACTTCTGAAGGAATCCCCGGAGGAATTCGTGAAGCAACACCTGAAGAATTTCTGAGATAAACGGCCCTAGTAATTTCCGAAAGAATTCTCGGAAAAATCTACAATAAATAATAAAGACATTTCTAGAAAATATGTTGAAGGAATCCCTGGGAAAATATCCGAAAATTTCATGGAAGGCTTTGGGAAGATTCAAATATTACGTTCATCATTTTTTTGGATTTCTAGACCATCCCTCCCCCCTCTGTCACGCATTTTCCCTATACCTAATGCACGTAGTGTCACACTTTTGTAGACCACCCCCCCCTCCCCAAATGTTGGACGTAATTTTTTAACGTTCCCTTTCTTGAATAATCCTTGGAGGAATTTCTCTAAGACTGCATGGGAGAATTCCTTAAAAAAAACACTGGAGGATATCCTGAAGAATCGATCGAAACAATTCTGGAAGGAATTCATCGAAGGTTTTCTTAAAAATACCCATTATTTATATCCTACAGAAAACACTAGATGAAGTTTCAAAGCAACCCTTGCATGACTTTTGATGCAATTCATATGAAAATTTATTAAGAAATCTTTGGAGGAATTTCTTAATGAATCCCTGAACAATTTCCTTAAAGAATCTCTGGTAGAATTTTTGACGAAAAATTTAGAGAAACTTATTATTTCTTATTATTCCCAATTTTCTGAAAGATCCGCTGGAAGAATTTCTGAAAGATTCAGTAGGAGATTTCCGAAACTATCCCCAGAGGGTGTTCTGATAGCATCTATGAAGGAATTTCTAAGAAAGTCCATTGATGGTTTTCCAGAGGAGTTCCTGTAAAAAATCTGGAGAAATCTCAATAAAAAATTTGAAGTATATAATCCCTAGATTTTTTTTGCGCATGAAGCCTGAAAGATTTTCTGAAATAATCCGTGAAGGAGAGAATCTCTCAAAAATTTCTTAAGAATCTTCTCAGGGGATGTAGGAATCCATGCAGGTAATTTTTCAAAGAAATCGTCGTAGAAAAACGGTAACTTTTTTTTTAACCCTAGAGGAAGTTTTAAAACAATCACTGGAAAATTTTGTGAAAATTCTTAAGGAATCCATGTTAGATTTCCCAATGAAATACTTAGCCATTTCATTTCAAGAATCTTTATACAAATTTCTAATGCGATGTCGGGGCCCGTGGCGTAGTGGTCCACACGTTCGCTTTATAAGCGGATGGTCATGGGTTCGAACCCAGCCCCGGCACTTGCAATTTTTCGTCAGTTGCTCTTCCCCCCGAGAGCAGCTGGCACCTGACCCTCTTCGGAGCATATAGCTCTAACGGACCCGGAATTTGGATATCGGCAAACCGCAACTCATAATGGACCCCCAATCGGACTGGAAAAGGAACAGCAGCCACGCATCAGCATCATCGTGCTCATCAGTCTACCATGGACAGGGTAGAAGATTTAAAGAAGCACAAAGGCAAGCAGTTCAATAAAGTAGAATAGAATACATTTAGGCGCTGTACAAAGTGGAAGTGCAGCGTCCAATTGGAATCGCTCACGTAGTACCCTAGTGGACAAAAGAGCTGTAAATTAGGTTAACTGATTAAGAATAAAAAAAAAAAAAAAAAATTCTAATGCAATCTTTCTAAGACTTTCTAAAGGTATTCATAACAGAACCTTTCGCAGAAGATATTTCCAAATGGTCGGCGTTCGGTCAGAGTGGACTACGCGATTTTTGGATATGTGAAGATTTGTGAATTCGAAAATTCTACACTTTTTGTCATTATTTTGAAGTAGATGTTTCGTCACATGAAGGAACTATAGTATTTCCGACAAAAATGCACTGCTTTTGACATCCCAAGCTCTTGCAGGGCATTTTCTCGAAATTGTTAAAAAAACAGATGGTCCGTTCTGACTTAACGCCAACCAAATGATTCTCTGTAAGAATTTTTGAAGAAACTAATAAAGATTTCTTTTAAATGGATTGCTTCAGATACTTATATATTTTCTAAAAGAAATTTTTGAACAATTTTCAGAGGAATCCCTAGCGGAATATCAAAAGAAAGTTATTACCCAAACCGTGGAGAAAATACCCAAATAAGTCTTCTGAGGGTTTTTAAAAAGAACTCTTAAAAGTACTTCTAGGAAAATTTTTAAATATGTCTGAAGGAATTGTCGGAAGATTTTCCTCAAAAAACCTGGAAGAATTTTTGAAGGAAACTCTGAAGGATTTTATAAAAAGGATTCCAGCAGAAATCCAAGAATGAATATCTAGAAGAATTTCTTAATGAATACCTGAGCAAATTTCAAAGAGAATGAGAAGAATTTTTAAAGAAATTAGGGAAGGAATTGTTGAGCAATCTATGATTTTTTGGTAAAAAATATGGAGAAATTCCTGAAGGATCCGCAGTAAACAATTGTTAAGCTATTTCTAAAAAAAATCCTTGAAAGATTATTTTTTCAAACAATGCGTGAGAAATTTTCAGCAGTATTTTGTGCAGGAACCTTTGCAGATCTTTCCGAAGAACAGGATTGATGGAGATAAAAAATCTAAGGAAAATTTTCCGAAGGATACCCAAATGAATTTCTGAAAGAATCTCTGAAGGATTTTCTAAAGAAATTTATGAATAAATTTCTGGACTAATTTCTGAAAGAAGTAACAAATTAAAGGAAAATATCTAAAACCATCAACATGAATTCTTTGTGAAAGGAGAGGAATCCCTAATGAAATTTCTGAATAAATCTCTGTAGGATTTTTAAAAGCGATTTCTGAATGAATTCTTGAAAGATTTTCTTAAGAAATTTATGATAGGATTTTTAGACGATTTCTGTTAATCTCACAAAGGTAGATCTATAAAGAAAAACTATATAGTGAAATTCAGTTTATCGTGAACCTTGGTGGATTTGTAGTTCATCGAAAACAGTTGTGTTTTTGTGCAAAAAACATGCAAGTATTTTAGTTTTTTTTTTCACGTTTACAATGTCTCGGAACCAGAGAGGTACTCTGGTTTTATAAATTTGGCGTAACATATCAAAAAATCAGAAATGCATGTTCTTTAGTTTTTGAGATGTTTTTTTTTTAATTAAAGGTCAACTTTACGCATTCAAAATACTTTTTTCGAATCCTCAAAAAATTATGGATTTAAAATATTAGGCAGTTTTAGAGAAGCTTGTACTAAAATATAAATACGACTCTCTATATTCAAAAAATCACACCTCAAAAACAAAAAAAAAAATACTTCTCTAATTTGTTTATATGGAACGCAAAATTTCCCTGAATTTTCTGATTAAAATATAAAACAAGGGTGCCTCTTTGATCCCGAGACCATGAAAACGTGAAAAAACTAATAAACAAGTAGTCTAAAACTGGTCAACTGGTTCAAAACTATTTTTTTTCAAATTTAAAATTTTGAAAAACTTTGATTTTTAGGACCACTCTATCTGAAAATTGGTCACCCTAATGATGAAATAAAAAAATACGGCTCTAATAATTTTCGATGAACAACAAACCCACCAAGTTTCACGATAATCGGAGTTGCACTATATCGTTTTTCTACAGAATGATTGTATGTATAAGGAAGCAAAAAATTAAAAAAAACTTAAAGGCAGGGTATTTTCTATGTTTGTGAAAACTATTCATAATTGAAGAGCTTCTGAAAAATTATGCTTTAGAATGATATTCTCGTACTGGATGTTAAAAGTTTTGTTTTTACCTGAGTGAGTAACCACTGCGGGACAAAGTTACCACTTCCTACGGCACATGGATGGTCCGATCCGCATTGGAAAGAAATACCGCCCACAACCTACCTCCCATTTCGCGAAAAATA
Organism: Aedes albopictus; assembly: GCF_035046485.1. NCBI lineage: Eukaryota > Metazoa > Arthropoda > Insecta > Diptera > Culicidae > Aedes > Aedes albopictus. The sequence continues at coordinate 29,395,803 of NC_085137.1, forward strand.
AACATCAATCCTCTTATTATTGGCAGCCACTTCCCGTCACGTTACCGTCATAACGATCGCCGGAGCGAGCGCCACCAGCACCGTTTCTGCAATGGAAAAATCGAATCATCACTTTCATTAACCCCCGCGGATGAGCACGGTTTTCGAGTTTCGGATATGGCTATTTTAGCCATGAGTGGAGAGCGGCCGGACGGTTTGACTGTTTAAAGGGTTGAACCACGTGAGGTAACCTGATCTCTAGGGCTGCTGCTTCCTCGGCGTTCGCGTTGGATTGGAAAATGGGGTCTTCATCGGGTCGACCGCGCTAGACACCCGCACGACCGGAGAAACAAACCGAGGAAATTGGAAGCGTGTGGAAATGAGTGAGATTTAATATGCAAATATCTAAATTCACCGCACCACTTGAGAGTGCGTTCGATGCAACCCACCTCCTCCTCCTTCCGCCTAAGGTGGCGGAGGTGGATGATTAATCGTTGCGCAATGCGATTATATCATAATTTGTAGCTACTTAGTGTTGGCGGCGCTGCGGTAGGTGAACACGATGAAAACAAACCCTGCAGTAGGAAGCAGCACTCTTTTGCGCGGGTATTACAACACAAAACAAGGGAAATGGGGCCTCTATGGAATCGAGCCGAGAAAGAAGTTGTGAATTGCATATAAATAGGGGAGTTGTTACACCTGAATCAACTGAGGAAAGGTTCTGGAACTATTCAACAACTCATAAAGACATGTAAAAGCCTGATCATTAACTACATAGAGTAGACTTCGTCTACATCAACCTCCCAAAAGTCACAGAATTTTGCTAAATCATTTCCATAATCTATGGTCATACCCAAGACCCAAGATATTAATCTTTCAACTAATTGCATTTTGGCTTAACAATTTCCAGGAGGTTTTTGTAACCATCGTAAGACCGAAATACAACCGTTTGGGTTTTATTACGGTTTTCGGAACCTCATCAAAACTAAATGGACTTTAAATTATCACTTGGGATATCTCCCACGGCGAAACAAAATTAATGAGTTATTAAATCTGAATCGAATAGTCGTACCATCATCATCGAATGCCTACTCATTCTGTAAGTGAGGAGTCATTATATTTGCCATATGGTACATTTCAACTAAGATAATAATTATTCACTGCTTCCCCCATCCACGGTGACGGTGCTCCAAGCAGACGATAAAATCTCAAAAGCAATCCAATTGCGTCTGATTAACGTGATGCGCATATGTTTGTAAGTTAGCTCCAAATGTTTTCCCGGTACTCGTTACTAACTGCTCTCTCAAACACAGTTCAATGAGCACTTCCGCATGCACACGATTGGCTTGTAGCTTAGATATTAGGTAATAAATAGTGTTGAGTATCATCACTAACTTTTGACAAAATGTCATGACATCTAAAATTTCCCTTTACCTTCATCACAGTCGACCATCTAATAAATTCGCAACGAACGCATTGATACAATGTGAACTTTTACTATGCTTATTCTTTGCAAATCCAAATAGTGGCCCAATGCACTATATTGTCACTCGGACACTGAAATTAAGACAGATAATACTCACTGCTAAATGACTGTCACCAAGTTTGGCCAGAACGAGCTCGAATTGGATTAGTACTAGTGCACGGTGCTTCGACAACAAGCATACCGTTGGGATGCACGGAAAAAGATTCAAGAAAAAAAAAAGTTCGTTGCTTTAGTGTTGGATATTATTGATACAGTTTTGAATAAGGGCTAACTTAGGCCCTACATGAGCATCAATACTTCATCAATAGACCCAAGAAACGCACATGTTATACAAAAGTTACGACAGCGCAAGTTTTGGGTGTAGAAGTTAAATTGACGTAATTCTAACATTGTGTTGGAGTAACGTCCAATCAATTTCTATACAACCAAAACTTGCGCTGTCGTAGCTTTTATATAATATGTGTGCTGCTTGGGTCAAGGAACTTTTTTCGAAATTTTCATCAAATTTATGATTTTTTTGCATTAATTTATGAAAAATTTGCACAAAAAGTTTGATGAAAATTCCGACAAAAATACTGATATTGAGAAAGCATTAATGTTCACGTAGATTCTATTTTGGTTTGAGTTTCTTCGGCGTGTTTCTTGCCATCAACGACGTTTATCACATGACCCTCACTTCACAGTTAAGTGTCATTAGGCACTAACCATCATGACATTGCACAGCACTGGTATGCTTATTACTAATAAGGATACCTGAAATAACATTTCCTTAGTTTTCATATTAATGAACGATCAATCGAACCGAGATATCATGCTTGGCGTATCTTACTTTACATCAATCTGCCATAAACACGAAAAATCAATAAAAATATAATAATCTGATTCAGATTACCAGCACTAATATTCAAAAACCTCGCTTATCTGATTTCGCACAACATTGTCCAAGCGATCAACATTGTATCGGAACCGTTCGTTCTCAATAGCGCCTAAATAGAAAGAAAAAGAAACAGTTACATTCCATCCCTTCCACAGGTACTGACTGTAACGCGCACCGAGCGCCGATGTAGATACTAATCTCGAACAAAGATCTGTAACTGCAAAACCTCTTCTAGCAGCGCTCGTCGTCGAAAACCACTCACCACCCATTTTATCGCTTATCGTTGAGTTGAGTGATACACATATATTCCGTAGGTAAATGTACCCACCCATTCATCCCTGCGCGAGGAACCCGACCAGGTTCGAGTAACAAGATCAGATCTCAATACCTGTTTCAAACAAGTAGACTGAACTATGTTTTTTTAAATTTTATTTTTTTTCTAGAAGTTTAAAAAAAAACAACATAGAATATCTTTTTTTTTTAATCTAATTAATTCATGAGGAGTATCAAAAGATATCCCTAAGCAAATTTTTCAAAATTAATACTAATTGCCCTTTAATAAAATAAAAAAAATCCTTTGTTTTTTTTTTGTTAAACATAATAAAATCTCATAAATTGTTCTTTTTTGCATGATTTTACGGTTAAAACTTTCAAGTTATCAACGAGTTCTGGTCATATTAACCCTAAAAGGGTTAACTAAAAGATTAGTGGTCAATTCTACATTAATAGTAAACCCGACCTAAATTTCAGGGTTGTTTTGAGATAGCGAGCTAATTTAGGATTTTTTTCTCACATAATTTCTGATTTTGTTTTTTAATGTTTTGTTAGTATGTATTCATTTTCGTTTTTATCATTTTTTCTATCTTCCTTTTTCAACACAATTTTCACAACACATGTATTTTTCTGTCAAAAAAAAAATGAATGAAATTTCAGAAATTGTCAGAGTAAGAGAAAGTTTGATTGAAGCATCATAAATCTATAGGTTATTGGGAGACTTAGTTTTTTTCTTTTTTTTTTTTGAGTATCCGACTTGAAGAATTATCTGATGAGGCCTAGAAATCATTTCTTTTTATAATAAGAGGAATATAATTGGCGAGGCTATGGGAAGACATTTGGGGAATGAAAAAAAAAACTATTTGAAAGAGGTCGATATCCATGAGAAACGTAAGGAATAATCGTTCTAACAATAAAATAAAGGAACTTAAACAACTACTGACAGAAAAGATTTACAGGAGTAACTTTTGGTTTAATTTATTAATAAGAAATACTTTTAATAACTACAGCTTAAATGCAGAACATAGAGGGATAACAAGTTTGAAAAACTTTTAAGGTTTTAGAGGAGAGCAAAAAAAAATGTGTGATAAGAAGGGGCTGACAAAATCCGGGTCACTAATGTATTGCTAATATTCATTAAGACATTCTTTCAAGGACTCTTCATGGGGATCTTTCGATATTCCTTCATCGATTTCTATCAGGATTTCTCCAAGATTCTGTCCAGGATACCTCCAGGAAGTCTTCCTGGAATTCCGTTGGAAAGTCCTCCCGAGATTCTTCGTTGATTCCACCCGGGATTCTATCGAAATCTCCCAAGTTTTCTTCAGAGATTCATCCAAAAATTCATTCAGGAATGCTTTCAAGGATTTTCTCGGGATTCCTGCTGTGGTTTCTCTCTAAAATTTTTCCCTCAGTCTTTTCGGTATTCCTACCTAGATTCATTCCGGGTTTCCTGTAGAAAATTATCCCGGTATTCGGGATTTCTCCTCAGAATTTCTTAACGATTTCTTCAGACATTTAAGATTATTTAGGAATTTTCAAAGAACTCTTTACTGGATTCTTCACGGGATTCTTTCCGGGATTTCTCCCGGGATTGCTTCAGAGATTCCTTCGGAGTTATCTCAGAGATTTCTTCAGAAATTCGTTCAAAGAACTCCTCTATTACATTCATCACATTCTTTTAGTTTCTTTCAGGAACTCCAAGACATGTTTAGGGATTACATTAGGGATTTCCATCAGGCATTTCTCCAGAGATTCCAGGATTTATTCCAGGGCTTCCTTCGTGGCTTCCATCCGAAATTCCTTCAGGAATCACTCCCAGGATTCCAACAATGAGTCCTCCCTGGATTCTATCTGTCTTTCCTCCCGACACATTTTTTAAGGATTCTTAAAAAGATCCCCGGGATTCTTTTACAAATTTCAAACGCTACATCACTTTCAAGCACTACACCAAAAATTTCTCTTTCTATCTTGATTCTTCCCGGATTTTTAGGGGTTTGGCCAAGAATCTCTTGAAAATTTCTTTCAAGATTCTTCCAGGAAATCCTTCTGCGATTACTTTACTTATTCTTCAAGAATCCTTTCGGGATTCCGCTCGAGATTGCTCCTAGAGTTCTTTTGTAATTCCTTCAAAACTTGCTTCCGGCATTGCTCTATGGTTCTTTGAGGTTCTTTCAGATATCACTTCTTTCATGGATTGCTCTCGGGCATGTTTCAGGGATTTCTGTTGGAATACTTTCTGCGATGTCCCCCAGATTTTTTTGAGGGATTCCTCCCGTAATTCCTTCCGATATTTTTTTCAAAGGCTTCTTGCGTATTTTTATTGAGACAGGATTCCTCCAGATAATACTCCAAGGATTCCTGCGAGGATTACATGAACATTTGATTTTGCAACTACATCAGAGACGATTTTTTTCGTGGAATCATGTTCATTTTACTGCTGCTTCGTTATTGATTACAAATTTATTTGAAAATTTGAATCGTAAAACAACTTGGACATCAAAGAGTTAAGAAAGTTTATAGTTCCATGCTAAAGTTTTTGAAGGATAATTTCGAAAAAAAAAACCTGAAGCAATTAGTGTGAGCATCGAGAAAGATCTTTGGAAATGATTTTTTTCAGGTGCCAAAGAGATAAGTTTGAATTGTTTTTAAATTCGAAAATTTGGAGGAATAGCTTCAAAAACTTCCAAAGAATTTCAAGAATTTCAAAAATTTCAAGAATTTTAAGAATTTCAAGAATTTCAAGAATTTCAAGAATTTCAAGAATTTCAAGAATTTCAAGAATTTCAAGAATTTCAAGAATTTCAAGAATTTCAAGAATTTCAAGAATTTCAAGAATTTCAAGAATTTCAAGAATTTCAAGAATTTCACGAATTTCAAGAATTTCAAGAATTTCAAGAATTTCAAGAATTTCAAGAATTTCAAGAATTTCAAGAATTTCAAGAATTTCAAGAATTTCAAGAATTTCAAGAATTTCAAGAATTTCAAGAATTTCAAGAATTTCAAGAATTTCAAGAATTTCAAGAATTTCAAGAATTTCAAGAATTTCAAGAATTTCAAGAATTTTAAGAATTTCAAGAATTTCAAGAATTTCAAGAATTTCAAGAATTTCAAGAATTTCAAGAATTTCAAGAATTTCGAGAATTTCAAGAATTTCAAGAATTTCAAGAATTTCAAGAATTTCAAGAATTTCAAGAATTTCAAGAATTTCAAGAATTTCAAGAATTTCAAGAATTTCAAGAATTTCAAGAATTTCAAGAATTTCAAGAATTTCAAGAATTTCAAGAATTTCAAGAATTTCAAGAATTTCAAGAATTTCAAGAATTTCAAGAATTTCAAGAATTTCAAGAATTTCAAGAATTTCAAGAATTTCAAGAATTTCAAGAATTTCAAGTATTTCAAGAATTTCAAGAATTTCAAGAATTTCAAGAATTTCAAGAATTTCAAGAATTTCAAGAATTTCAAGAATTTCAAGAATTTCAAGAATTTCAAGAATTTCAAGAATTTCAAGAATTTCAAGAATTTCAAGACTTTCAAGAATTTCAAGAATTTCAAGAATTTCAAGAATTTCAAGAATTTCAAGAATTTCAAGAATTTCAAGAATTTCAAGAATTTCAAGAATTTCAAGAATTTCAAGAATTTCAAGAATTTCAAGAATTTCAAGAATTTCAAGAATTTCAAGAATTTCAAGAATTTCAAGAATTTCAAGAATTTCAAGAATTTCAAGAATTTCAAGAATTTCAAGAATTTCAAGAATTTTAAAAATTTTAAGAATTTCAAGAATTTCAAAAATTTTAAGAATTTCAAGAATTACCCATATTTTGATATTTTTCATTGAGATTTTGTCACAGTTTCATGCTAATGTTTTTGAAGGTAAATTTGGAAAAAAAGTCCGAAGCAATCATTGTTAGCCTCGAGAAAGATCTTTGGGATTGAATTTCGCATGCGCTTAAAGTGCGTTCCTTTAATAGCTATATTTTAGAACACTTTGAGGAATAGCTTCGAAAAATTTACGAAGAATTTCAAGAATTTTAATAATTATGTACCTGTATTTTGAGAAATTTTTAGAAAAAAACTGACGTGAAATTTTCTTTTTTAATATGGGAGCTATCATTTTGTTTCTTGTTCAGCTCGTTTTAGAAAAATATTCTTGATTTATAAGTGATGAAATAATAGGAAAAATTCCCAAAACAAAGTCACGGTGAATATTCAAAACATTAAATTCTTAAAAAAACCAAATGTATATAAACCTTAAATAAGTTTGGCGTCCCTCTTTCACTGGGCTTTTGGCCCTCAAGGAAATGGCTTCACTATTGCACCTAATTAATAATTATTTCGGGAAAACAAATCCATGCGTTATTATTTCACGAAATTTTTCTGTAATTATCGCGAAAAGGATTTGCAGGTTTTCTCTATGATTACCTCTAGGGACAGCACCAGGAATACTTTTGAAGAAACAAATAATCCATCACAAATTTTCTGAAATGTTTACAGAAAAAAGATTCTCGTGGGATTTCTTAGAATGATTTTAGCAAGAATTTATCTTAATGATTACTCTTAATATCTATTCTGAATGTGTCCCTGTCCATGGATTTCTTAGAATATTTCTTCAGGGATTTCTCTCTAAATACTTTCCGGAATTCCTACAATAATTTTAACTTGGACTTCTTCAGGAATTTCTCAAGAAATTTTTCAAAAGTTCTGGGTTCCCCAGAATTTCCTTCCGAAATTCCTCATGCGATTCTATAGAAAATTATTCCAAGGATTGCTACAAAAGTTCATTTCAATTTTTTCCAGGAATTTTCATGTGGAATCTTCCCGAAATTTTGTCCAAAAATTTTTCCAGGGGTTTCCTCAGGAATTTCTTCAAACGTTTCTTCAAAAGATGCAACTTCACGAGGATTTTTTTTACAAAGATTTGGAGATTTTTTCAAAAATTCTTGTAAGGTAGTCCTATAGAAATTCGAATTTTCTCGAAAAATTTCAGATATGTATTATTGCTTGAGTTTTTCCAGAAGTTCCTTCAGGTATTATTCCATTTATTTAGGAATTTTCTCGTACATTTTTTTTCTAATTCAGATTATTTGTTCAATAATTCTCTCAACAATTGCATCAATTGCTGCAGACGTTACTCTAGAATGTATACATTAACTTTTTCAAAGACTTTTTTTCAATAAATACCAGCGATGAGTTCTTCCAGGTATTATTTCAAAAATTCCTTCAAAAATATATATATTTTTAATTTCTTCAATAGTTCTCTACAGAATTCCTGCAGGAAACTACTTCACAAATTGTATACATTTTTTTTCTGAGAATTCCTTTAGAGGTATCCCCAGCAGTACTTCCAATGATTTGCTCAGAAAATCCTCCAGGATTCCCTGAAAAACACATAGAGGAATTTTCCTGGAATCCCCTCAAACATTTATTTTTTTTTTTCAGTAAATAGGTATCTTAAGGTGGTCAGGTCAGGTCAGGTATTATTCTGGGAATTCTGCTAGACATTCATGCAGGAATTGAACAATAGATAACTTCAAAAATTGTTTCTGGATTTTTTTCCAGCAATTTCCAATAATTTCTTTTCGGAGTATGCAGAGGTATCTACAGAAATTTTTTTAAACGAATTTCTTGAAACAATCCTCTAAGGATTTCTTCAAGAATTCTTAAGTATTTTTTGAAATTTTTGGAAGAATTTGTGAAAAGTCCCAGGAGGATTTCTACGTTCTGAGTTAACTCTGCAAAAATATCTAATCACGTCACAGAAGATATTTGTAATGAAACCGCCAGAGAAATTCCTTTAAAAAATAGGAATTTCTGCAGAATTCACTTTCGTTTTAAGGCGAAACTGGAAGCATTTTTTTCATTTTTTTTGGTTTTTGATGTTTTATTAAATAACGAAGCAATATTTTCAAAATCGGTTTTCGTACACATGTAGAGTATGGATCAAGGTATCTTCTGATTGTTTTTGTGGTGGAAAATGTTTTCCATTTTTGCAGAAACCATTTTTTTTGTAAAATTTTGTTCAAAAATGGTTTCTGCAAAAACGAAAAACATTTTCCACAACAAAAAAAAAAATCAGAAAATACCCTGATCCATACTCTACATGTGTAAGAAAACCGATTTTGAAAATATTGCTTCGTTATTTAATAAAAAATCAAAAACCAAAAAGTGAGGAAATGCTTCCAGTTTCGCCTTAAGTGAATCTTGTAGAAATTTCTTAAATTTTTTTTTTAGAAATTTCTCTGAACCCATTTCCTAATTTTTTGGTTTTTGATTTTTTATAAAATATAAGAAACAATAATTTTGAAATCGGTTTTCGTACACATGAAGAGTATTGTACATTTAAAAAAACATTGCTTCGTTTTTAAATAGAAAAAAAAACAAACACCAAAAAAAAAAATGAGGAAATGCTTCCGTTTTTGCCTTTAGGAATTTCTTAAAGAATCATAAAAGAAACCCTGGGAAGAATTTGCAAAGCAATCCCTGTTGAATTGGTAAAGATTTTCTTAACTATCTGAAAAGCTCTATAGAAGAACTTTTGAAGAAATCCCTTGCTGAATTTCCTGAAGAAATCCATAAAAAATAGGAAATTTTTAGAGATAAACGTATACAAGAAACAAAAACTCTTGAAATATTTTTAAAGTAATTTCCGTAGAAATACCAAGGAATAAAGTGTGTCCACGATGAAATTGGCACATAGAAAATGTTGTATAACTTTTAATTGCGTTCGTCAAAATAGTTTGACCATGAATAGTTTATTATGTGTAGCTAATACTATAGAATTTTCATTAAAATCGGTTGAGTATTGGCGGAGATATCGTTGAAACAAGGGAATTGCCACTTGAGAATCTTGTGCAAACAAACATTTTGGAAAATATAACTTTTTTGCCGTTTCAACTTTGGCGCCAAAAATACTGAACCGATTTCAATGAAAATTTTTATGTACGTAAAGTATGTATGTAGAAGTAATTTGTCAAAATTTCATTCATTTTGATCATACCGTTAAAAAGTTATAGCCCTATATGTCGCAATAAGCAGATGTGGTTTTTAGTATAGTGAAATTCAAACTGCTCTTACTTTGAAAGTATTCAACAAAAATGGCTAAAATTTTCACTGTAAACAGTTTAACACAACAATTTTACACAGTCAAAGTTTTATAAAAATCGGGACAGTGTTACCAGCTCTACAGTCAAAATAGTGCACGCGGAACTAAAAATGGTCAAAAAGTACCGAAAAATTTACCTTGAAGCGATTTGAGCTTTGGATATTTACAAAAAAAAGTACTGAACCGATTTCGATCAAATTTTTACTACCTAATTGATACTATGTTACGAATATCAAGTGAAATTGTCAAACGTTTTGATGAGGTAACAAAAAAGTTATAGCCTAAGCAATATTTTTGAAATGGGTGCCCAAATTTTCTAAAATCTCATTTTATGATATCGACAATATCTGCGCCAATACTCAACCGATTTGAATGAAAATTTCATGGTATTAGCTACACATAATATACTATCCATGGTCAAAAAACTAGCTATTTTGGCGAACGCTCCCTTACTGCCTTTTTTTGAGCATCAAAAAAGTTTGTGGAAGAAATGAAATAATAATTTCTCAAAATTTAGTTCTTCAGATGGTAACCAATTTAGGTTATTTTTTTTATTTTGAAAATTTTGTTTTTCAATTTTATTTTTTTAACCCAACTTGTTACAGTATTGTAATCTCCATCTGATCAGTACCGTAGTGAAGCCAGAAACATTGCCGATCTGTTTCTTCGACGACGGTATGCAAATTAGCAAACGCCCAGCTCAGCCTAGGCACAACAACCTTCACTCTCCGTCTCCCGGACGGACGCAGATTTATGATCGTGTTTTGCGCCTTTATCTCCGCGTTTGTAACTCTGTCTGTCTGCCTGTGCGTGACCGACCATTCGACTTCAGGTGTTCTATGGCGGCCATTGATTGGCCAAGAAGCACGTTCAATACCTACTACCACAGGAATGTGGCTGTCTTCATGGTGGGATAATTGAAACGCATGATTTTCAATTAAGGGACAGTGGGATGAAGGTGCGGAAACTCGGTAAAATTCTGGTTAAACGATCTCTCAAGGGTTTTTTTGAAGTTTTCATCACTTTCGATCCACTGTGCGCCGATAGTCAACGTAACAGAATCAGGAAACTCACCGATCGAGAAACGGCGTCGAGCTGGAATCCGAACTGGACACGTAGCTATGGTAGCCCTCCGATTGGGCATAGGACGACTGCTTCTGGTGGTGGTACATCTGGACGGTTTGTTCGTAGTAGGACCGGCTGTACTCCTCCAGTCCGGCCTGCGTTAGGTTGCTGTTGTTCGGTGGTGGCGGTAGCATCATCATCCCCGGTAGTCCCGGTGTGTTGTGATTCGCGGTAGGTCCAGCTGCCGCCATCGCTGGGTGGTGAAGGTGATGGTGGCCACCGACACCTTGCGTACCGATTCCACCGCCGCCGCCATTTGAGCCCGGGTGCTGTTCGTCCTGTGGATGGTAGAAGAAGAGAGATTTTAGCGACGATGCAAAGGAAGAAATGAGGCGCGACTTTTTGCCACTGCACTAAACCGCTGGATGGAATTGATGAGCCATGTACGCAGACAAATTCGTGCTGAGTCGAACCACGTCCGAAGAAGGGGGTAGGCGCACCAGCTATAATTGAGAAATTAATTTCTTGGCCACTTATGAACGGCAATTATTCAACAGTTCTAATTTGTTGGCGGGTGCCGCCTGCCGAGCCGAGTTGAAGCAAAAAACAAGAACCCAAGTCTTCGACGGCAAATCATATGTGCGTGGCAAACTAATGGAGAATAATGAAATGGTGTACGTACTTTTTATGCGATTCAATTAGTGTTGGCTGCGGTGAACTTGAGCGCGAACAGATTAGAATGGGTTCGGCGAGGTGGTGGCGAATGGCAGTATAGCAGCATGAATGCTCAGGTGTTGAGATCTTATAAACAGCAGAAGGCGCGATTGATTTGGTCTGAATTCCAACAATTAAGATATAATTTTAAAGCAATTAGGTTTCTTTACGTTCTGCACGTTTATGAAAACGGTTGGGGTGCGTGCTATCGATAAACAACAATTTGGGATGAAAGACTTTACGTCACGTGCTAGTGTAGATGATGTACTTCATGACATTCATTCCGAAGTTCTAATAATATTCAATGCTCACATATTTCGGAAGAAAAGTGTAAATTTCATAACTTTTTATCTTGGTGTAGCATCATAACTGCCGATAACTCACGGTTATCGTGAAAGGGAAGGAATGTTAGTTCCTAGTGCTGTAAGAGGTCGTCGAGTGGATTGGAAAAACGTTCTACGAAACGTAACAAAATAACAGGATAGAACGAGCTCACAAAATCATACATGAATTGCTCTATTGCTAGCCGGACGCTGGTAAATATCATCAAACTACTGGCACAATATTAGGGTGCCTAGAATTCTTTGAAATACTGGTAGATACACAGAGAAAATTACTCGAATCATGATTAGATATTACTTTTTCTGCAGGAATTAAAAAAAAAATAACTTTCGGTAATAATAATTGTTTCTGCTATAATAATAAACTAAAAGAAAACTAATAAGAAACTGTTGGCACATTATTTACTGAATACTAGTGTAATTAATTCCATATGTACACAAATTGGTTTCGGTGGAGTACTAGATTTCTCCAAATATTTTTCCATAATTTTAGATTTTTTTTTAATTTCTAAAATTCTGTCAGTTTTATCAGAATTTTGTCAATTACTCTAGGTTTCCGGCCATGCTTTAAGGGATTTTTCCGTAAGGTTCTGACGGCTTTTCTGCATTCGTCACATACTTTCAAGAAATTTCATTATTTTTTCTTCCATTTCCTCTTCTTTAATTTTTTTCCCGAAAAGTGTGGATTTATTTATTAAAATAATCGAAAAAAAAGAAATAAAAAAAGTTTTTCCGAGAATTTCTTGAGGAATCGTCTGGTAATTCTTTTAAGGACATCTCCGAAAATTCGGACGTATTTAAGAACTCCATTGACAATTCTTTTAAAGATTTTTTCCGGTAATTTCCTTGGGATTTCTTCCGATAATTTCTTTAAGAATTCCTCCATAGGATTAGGAGAATTACTCCTAAATGATGCGGCAACCTCTAAAAAAATTTTAAGGCAATTCCTTTGAAAACTTCTAAGGAATTTCTCTAATTTTCGACAATTTCCAGCAATTCCTACGATTAGTTCTCCAACAGTTCCTTTAGATTAATTTAGTTTAGAGGCGAATGCCGGTAAAGTCTCTTAAAAAAAAATTAGTTGTGAATTACTCCGACATTCTTAAGAAAGTCCTTAGCTAGTTTTTTTAGAATATCCACTCGAAATATCAAAATAGTGATTTTTTTTTAATTCCTCTGGCAATACTTTTTGGACTTCCTAGGAAATCTCATAAGGAATAGTTTCGAAATTTCTATCAGCAATATCTCGACATTCCAACGGTACATGTATAAGAAACTGCTTCGTTAATTTCTTATAGAATTCTCCCGGATATTCTAAAAAACAACAGGAGTTCTTCAGGCAATTACTTCAGAAACTCTTTCAGTAACTCCATTCAGAATTTCTCCAGCATATTGTTTAGGAATAGCCAGAGCCGTAGCGTGGTCCCACAGCGCCCTTGGCAAGCATCCAGAATGGCGCCCCACGACAATTAGACATTATTATTTTGCTTATTTTTTTGTTCAAAGTTATAAGTACGTTTTCAAAGTTTTCAAAGAGTATAAGTACGAACACATTTTTTTTAAGACACTACTCCGTCTTCAACCAGAGGTTGTACAGACTGAACAAGCACTAACATATGGCAACGGACAATACATATAACACCCAGTGGCCCAGTGGAGAATTTTCCGTTTGACGAAAAGTTTTCCCCGACTGGAGCGGGAATCGAACCCACACTCCGAGGCTTACGAAACGTCTGACTGACGCCTCTAGCCTCTTGCATTTCAAGAAGCATACTAAGACAAATACAATAGTTAAAAATGACATTTCAGATTTATAACATGAATGATGCATACATTTTTTGAGGAAATCTTAGTTTTCTTGGATTTTTTTAAATGAATTTTGTTTTCAAGAACACTGAATTGAATTTCAAGAGCTTTCAGAAATCCTCAAACGTTTTTACTAATTTTTGGCTATAGCTTCAATTGATTTTACCAGAATTTTCTAATAACTTCACCAAAAGTTTCTTCTGTAGTTCAATCAAAATATTGCTTAGAAGATCTGTAAGTAAATCATCAGGAATCATTAGACAAACCATGGAAATAAAGGAACATCAGGAGAAATTCCTGAAGGAATCTCTATATGAGTTTTTGTTAAAATCTCTGGAAGAATTTTTGCTGTATTCATTGAATGAAATTATGAAAGAGATTGTGGAAGAATTCCTGCATTTATCCGGAGGAATAAATGATTAAAATCTTCAAGAAATTAAGGTAAGCATTCTAAATGGAATTCATGGAGTATTTTATGCAGGAATTCATGGAGCAATTCGTGAAGAAATTTTGGATGAAGTTAATGGCAGATTTTCTAACGGAAAACCTGTAGAAATTTCTGAATAAATTCCAAATTTATAATTTTATGGAGGAATTTATGAAGACATTTAAAGACGGGCTTGGTGGTCTAGTGGCTACCGCTTCTGATTCATATGCAGAAGGTCCTGGGTTCAATCCTTGACCCGTCCCTTTCCTCCTACTTTGTATCTTTCTATATACTTTCTCCCTCCTCTCTACATAAAACAACTCATCTAAACTCACTTGTTCATAGCCATCGCTAGAACAGAAACGGGTTGAAAAAGCCGTTTCCTTTCCTTCCAAAACTTTCACAGCATAGTGTCTCAATCCTATAAGATAACGCCTACAAGTTATGCAATCAAGCGAACAGTGCCGCACATCTTCAGAATAAAAAAAACACACAATTCTATCACCTTACCCTGGTATCCACACACCAATGTGTGAACCTTCTGCCAACCAAGTCCCACCAACACTCCGACATCCGCATGAATTTGTGCTGACGCAGAGGTATATTCGGTCAGATGTGGATACAAACGATTGCAATCATCACTTCCTTACCCTTCCCCACATTGATCTGCAACCTGACGTGGCAGGCGCCATTGTCGCCTAAATATACAGTGCGAGAAATAAGTATAAAGACAGAGCCGTTTTCCATACAAAATAATCATGTTTAGGGATCAAAATCTCTTTTTCTAGCGATTCGATTGCTATGGAATTTTGTCTGTAACCTTAAAATAACTAGAATTTTGGCTAGAAATATAAATCATTTTCCATGAAAACGTTTATATCGACTTTTTAGATTCAAATAAATATAAAGACACTTATTTCCATATAAAAATGTGTCTTTACATTTATTTGAATCTGAAAAGCCGATATAAACGTTTTCATGGATGATGATTTATATTTCTAGCCAAAATTCTAGTTATTTTAAGGTTGCTGACAAAATTCCATAATACCGAATCGCTAG
Organism: Aedes albopictus; assembly: GCF_035046485.1. NCBI lineage: Eukaryota > Metazoa > Arthropoda > Insecta > Diptera > Culicidae > Aedes > Aedes albopictus. The sequence continues at coordinate 29,410,932 of NC_085137.1, forward strand.
AAAAAGAGATTTTGATCCCTAAACATGATTATTTTGTATGGAAAACGGCTCTGTCTTTATACTTATTTCTCGCATTGTAGAAGATCATCAACACTGCAGATGCCTGCTAGTCCCCGGCAGATATCTCATTGGTTCCTTGTGTGAGTGTAGCTGGTCTGGCGATACTGGAGTAGCATCTACGGGCGGTCAATCAAGCTCAAGCTCAAGCTGGAGGAATTTATGAAGACATTTATGAAAAGTTTTCTTGTGAAATTCTAGCAGAAATTTATGGATCAATCGCTAGTGAGCATGGTACAGTGTCATAGAAGATTTTCTTTTAAAAATCCCTAGAAAAAAATCTGAAAGAATTCATTCTCAGAGGGACTTCTGAAGGAATCCCTGGAATGATTTCTAATGAAATATCTGCAGGATTTTTCATAGGAATCCATGGAGGAATTACTAAACAAATCTACTGAAGGGTTACTTAGTAATTCTTATAGACATTTTTTTGAAGGAATCCATTGAAGGAAATTATTAAATATCCATGTAAGAATGTCGAGAGGAATCCTTTGACTCATTTCTGAATAAATTCCTAGATAACTTCCTGAAAACCTCCCTGAAGGCATTTCTAAAGCAATTCTTGGGGAATTTTTAGTAAGAATCTCCAGAAAAAAAAATTATTTGATTTTTTTTAAATAATCTTTGGAGATTTTGAGAGAATTTCAGGAGAAATTCTTTGAAAATTTGTCAAAGAAATTCCTTGAGGAATTTCTGAAATATTTTTTTGAAAGATTTTCTTAAAGAAACCCAGCAAAATCCGAAGAAAAACCTAGTGAAAATTATGAAGAAATTCCCGAAATATTTCATTTGTTTTGAGGGCATGAACATAAATAAAATCACTGGTTGTTTTGTGGGTGAATACGACTTGAATGATTTCTGTTAGATTTACAGGAGTTTAAGCCCAAAGAAACATTTATTGGTAATAACAATAAGACTATCAGAAAAACCATCGTCTAAATATTTTTTATTCAAGATATTTGTTGTAAACACTCTAAAACATGTCAATCCAGTAACTTTCATTAGAATTTCGAAAACTTATTGATTTTGCTTTGCTCGTCAAAAACTAAACTAAACAACTAAAATAGCTTCTCAAAATAAAAAAAAAACAAGCTAAATTCCCAGGCAACATCATGATAAATAATCTAGAGACCGAATTTTTGAGAATAACGTAATGTAAAAAACACTCGATCAATCTTAGAAATTTTGAAGTCTTGGTAACATACAAGAAAACAATAGCATCATACTGTTTCTTCTAGCCTTAGACCTTTTCGGCGCCCCTTAGAGGCTGGCGCCCTTGGCGGGGGCCAACCTGGCCAACCCCACGCTACGGCTCTGGGAATAGCCGGGGCCCGTGGCGCAAGTTGTAACACGTTAACTTCATAAGCAGATGGACATGGGGCAAATTCTTCAGAAAATCCTTAGAGAATTTATTCAAGAATTTCGCCAATAATTTCTTGAAAACTCTTTCGACAATTTTTTTAGAAATGCCTCTGAGAATTGTTTTAGAAATTCCTAAAGTTACTCCTCCGGATTCCTTCCAAGCAGTTCTTTGGGCTATTCCTTTGGAAGTTGTTTTGGCAGTACCTACATAAATACTGCGATTTTTTATAGGAGTTGCTTCCGCATTATTTTGGGAATTCCTTTCTTGATTTCCAGACCATTGCGTAAACAAACACGTTTCTGTCGACATAGGACCTTCTGGAATCAACCCACACATCTCACCACCATTAACAGAAAGATTGATGTTTGCGCTTTCTGTTGGTGGTGGTGAGGTGTGTGGGTGGAGTTCAAAAGACCTCAAGTCGACAGAAACATGTTTGTTTACAAAATGTTGATGCGGAGTCTTTTCAATTGTTGCTCTTGATTTCTTTAGAAGATCTTAGAACAATTCCTACGATAATTCATTTAGGAATTCTTCCAGAGATTTTTCCACAAATCCTTCTGGCAATTCTTTATAGAAATTTCGGTGATTTTTTTCCGAAACTACTCCCGAAGGTCTATCAGAAATTATTTTTGCAATTTAGAAAACATCCGGCAATCTGTTTAGATGCTCTTCCGATTTTTTAGCATTTTTTTCGGATTTTTTTTAAATTTTTTTAATTGCTTGACAACTATTTTTGCGTTATTCAGTATTTCCTCTAGTAACATCATTAGGAATTGTTCAGGCATTTTATCGAATTTTTTCCCAAAAAAAACATCATTTCTTTTTTTTTTGAGAATTTTTAAGGAAATTTATTTAGGATTCTCAAACAATTCTTCAACTCCTTCTAAATTTTTCTAGAAATTCCTCAGAGATTTCTTTATCTCCAACATTGTTTTCAAAACTCATCCGACACTTTCTTTATAAATTTCCAGAGATTTTATTAGAGACTTTTTTAAGAAATTCCTTAAGTCAGTCCTCCGGATTTCCGCTAAGAAGTTGTTTTGGCTACTTTTTTAGAAATTGTTTTGCCAGTCCGCCCCAAACATGTTTTTGAAATTCCTTTTGCGATTTATTTTGAATGTTTCATGGAACACATTTTGGAATTTCTTTAGGAGGTAATGTGTTTAGAAATACCTATGGCAATTCCTCTGACCATTTCTTTAGGAATTTCTCCGGAAATTTCTTCAGAAATTCGTTTGGCAATTCTTATTGAAATTTCTTTGGAAATTCCATTCGTTTCTACTCTCGAAGGTCCTTCAGAAATTATTCTGGCAATTCTTTCAGCAATTTCCTCAACAAATTCTTCAAGACCTCCTTTGAAATTCTAACAGAAATTTCTTAGGTAATTCCTTAAGTATTTCGCTAGTTTATATTAAGCAGCTAAAACGCTAGATGCAAAATACTGTCCTACGTTTCGGTGTGTATTTCACCTTCTTTTGGGAATTAGAAGCTGCGTTTTTTGCATCTACTGTCCTACGTTTCCCAGAAGAAGGTGAAATACACACCGAAACGTAGGACAGTAGATGCAAAAGGTGTTTTGGCTGCTTAATATAGACTGAAAAGGCCGTTAAACTAGCGAAATATTCGTCAATTACAGTCGTTAGCAGTCAGTCAAATTTTAATTCCTTAAGAAATTCTCAATTTCTGTAGGAGTTTTCCAGCAAATATTGACAAAATTTCAAGGCAACTTTTCTTCCAAATTGACTGACAATTATTTTTGGAAATTTCTTCGGCAATTTCTTTGAAAATTCCTCTGAGAATTAGTTTGAAAATTTCTTAAATCTCTACTCTGGAGTTCTCCTAAGAGTTATTTTCGGATATTCCATCAGGAAATGTTCAACCAATATAACAGGAGTTTGATTGGACATTTTTAATTAAAACATTTGGGAATTGATTTGGTAATTTCTTTGGAAAAAAATACAACAATTCCTCCGACAAATTCTGTAGGCATTGCTCCGGCGATTTCTACAGAATGATTTTTGTTTAGTTTTTTTTTTTTACGTTTATTTTAACGTTAGTTAGCACTACACTCAAGTTTTCCAGAAATTCCTCTGGCAATTCTTATACGAATTTCTCTTGAAATTTCTTTCGAAACTTCTCCGTAAGGTCCATCAGAAATTATTCTGTTGATTCGTTTAGGAATTTCTTCATAAAGTCCATTTCCAAGTATCACATGTGTTCTACAGAGGTTTTTAAAACACTTGCACGACCCAATTCAGTACAGGGTGCGGCAGGAAAAAATGCGAAAAGTTCAAGGCACTATTACACACTAAATATAGGATATATACATATATATGTATATTTTTTCATGACAGTGTATCAGTCTATGTCTATATTCTAGCACTGAAAAATAAAAATGAACATATTTGATGATAATGTAGGCCTGATAAGTGGATATCAATAAACTGCGCGCCCAATGGTCATTAAACAAAATGACTATAACAGTAACAAAATTAACTCAAATTCGATGAACAACCAGACCACACTGATCCAGATCCATGTAGTTTCACATACCAGATGAAATAAATACATATATTTGATGATATTGTAGAGAAAACACTGGTCGACAGTAGATCACGCACTTTGACCACTTGATCCATTTCCGAAGGATTTTGGCCCGCTGATTCCGAATCTGACTTCGGAATTGCTGTAACACGTACAGTTTTTAAGAAAAATAGGGTTTTATTCACAAAATTTCATATTTTTATAGAAAACAAAATGTTTTCTTAATATTTATAATTTTTTTATTTGCTCATCATAACCAGTATTTAAATTCAATAGATTTTGATTCACCGAACCAGAATCTAACGTAATTTTTTTGAGAAAAATTGAGTTTTATTTACAAAATTTCATATTTTTAAAGAAAATATACTATTGTCTTTTTAATTCAAGTTTTTATCTCCTCATTTTAGCCAATATTTATATTTATTAGATTTTCATCCACCGATTTGGTAACTAACCTAAAAATCTCTGTAACACGTGCAGTTTTTGAGAAAAATGGGGTTTTATTCACAAAATTTCATATTTTCAAAGAAAATAAAATATTGTCTTTATAATTTTAAAGTTTTTATCTACTCATCTTAATTCATATTTTATATTTAAAAGATTATATTTCACTTATTCGTATTCTCACCTATGAATTTCTGTAACACGTAAAATTTATGAGAAAAATATTTTATTGACAAAATTTCATATTTTCATGGAAAAACTGTTGTTTTTATAATTTTATTTTTTTTTATCTGCTTATCTTAACAAACATTTATGTTTAATGGATTTACATATACTGATTTGAAATCTGACCCAAGAATTTCTGTAACACGTACAATTTTTAAGAAAAATAATTGTTGGCGTAAGTAAAAGGAAAACACAGTCTGGGTAGTTGCCAAACTGGGCAGCTTCAAAGTTGCAAATATATTTCGATTAATTCAATAGCATATACAAAAAAAAATGATCTACTTACATTTCTGGGTAACAACTCAATTAACCTGCGCTACAATGGGGTTTTATTTTTTCTCAAAAAATTCACGGGTTACAGAAATTCTTAGGTCAGTTTCCGAATCATTGGATCAAAATCTATTAAAGATTGGTTAAGATGAGGAGATAAAATTTTAAAGACAGTATTTTCTTTTCTCTAAAAATATGAAATTTTGTGTTTTTTCTTAAAAGCTGTACGTGTTACAGAAATTCTTAGGTCAGTATATGAAAATCTATTAAACACAAATATTGGTTAAGATGCGCAGATAAAAATATGAAAATTATGAAGACAACAGTTTATTTTCTATGAGAATATGATTTTTTTGTATAGTTCCATTTTTCTCTAAAATTTTACGTGTTACAGAAATTCTTAGGTCAGATTCTGAATCAGAATATAAAAATCTATTAAATACAAATATTGGTTAAGATGAGCAGATAAAAATATTAAACTTATAAAGACATATGAAAATATGATTTTTTTTGAATAATCCCTACTAAAATTTTACCTGTTACGGAAATTCTTAGGCCACATTCTGAATCAGTAGATCAAAATCTTTTCATTAAAAAAATTGGTTATGATGAGCAGGTGGAAAATTGAAAATTATAAAAACAATATTTTATTTTATATGAAAATATGAAATTTGTGAATAAAACCCTATTATTCTCAAAAATTGTACGTGTTACAGAAATTCTTAGGTCAGATTCCGAATCAGTATATGAAAATCTATCAAAACAAATATTGGTTGAGATGAGCAGATAGAAAAAAATTAAAATTATTAAGACAGTAGTTTATTTTCTATGAAAAAAATAAAATTATAAAGACAGTAGTTTATTTTATATGAAAATATGAAATTTTGTATTTAAAATTCTATTTTTCTCAAAAATTTTACGTGTTACAGAAGTTTTTAGGTCAGATTGCAAATCATAATATGAAAATTTATTTAATATAAATATTGGAAAACATGGGCAAATAAAATAACAAAATTATAAATACAATAGTCTATTTTCTATGAAAATATGGAATTTGTGAATAAAACCCAATTTTTCTCAAAAAAAAAATACGTGTTACTAAAATTATTAGGTCAGATTCTGACTCAATGGATCAAAATCTATTGAATATGAATATTGGGCAGATGAAAAATTTGAAATTATAAAGACAATATTAAGCTTTCTCTGAAAATACGAAATTTTGTGAATAATACCCTACTTTCTTAAAAATTTTACGTGTTACAGAAACTTTTAGGCCAGTTTCTGAATCAGTGGATCAAAATCTATTGAATAAAAATATTGGTTATGATGAGCAGATGGAAAATTGAAAAATATAAAAACAATATTTTATTTTATATGAAAAACTGAAATTTGTGAATAAAACCCTATATTTCTAAAAAAAAATACGTGTTACAGAAATTCATAAGTCAGATTCCGAATCAGTATATGAAAATCTATTAAATACAAATATTGGTTGAGATGAGCAGATAAAAAAAATTAAAATTGTAAAGACAGTAGTTTATTTTCTATGAAAATATGAAATTTGTGTTTAAAACCCTATTTTCTCAAAAATTTTACGTGTTACAGAAGTTCTTAGGTCAGATTGCAAATCAGAATATGAAAATCTATTGAATATAAATATTGGTAAAGATGGGCAGATAAAAAAAAATAAAATTATAAATACAATAGTCTATTTTCTATGAAAATATGGAATTTGCCAATAAAACCTAATTTTTCTCAAAAAATTTACGTATTACTAAAATTATTAGGTCAGATTCAGACTCAGTGGATCAAAATCTATTGAATATGAATATTGGTTATAATGAGCAGATGAAAAATTTAAAATTTTAAAGACAATATTAAATTTTCTTTGAAAATATGAAAATTTGTGATTAAAACTCTATTTTTCTCAAAAACTGTACGTGTTACAGGAATTCTGAAGTCAGATTCGGATTCAGCGGGCCAAATTCCATTAGAAATGGAACAAATGGTCAAAGTGCGTGAAAAAAGTTTCAATTTTGTCGACTAGTGAAATCAAAAATTTTGTTTTATCAGATGCGAAATTTAGCGACCTGTGCGATTTTTTGCGGTTTGAAAATTCTGGTTGTCTTCATCTTCAGGCGCCGCCCTGTAAAGGTTAGTGAAATTTTTTAATTAACTTTTCAAAAAACTAGCCTATTATAGATCATGGAACGTTGGAACATAGATTAGTTAATGTCAAATGGACGAAAATGAGGTTTGAAGTTGATAAACATTTTCGCATTTTTTCTTGCCGCATACTGTAATGTAAGAGTTACAAATACTCATGTAGAACAGTGTGTTGATAGGGTTGGGATCTCCTTTAAAATATCTTTGGTAATTTCTTTGGTTATTTCGTAAGAAATCCGTAATTTCTTTAGAAGTTTTTCCGGTAATTTATATCCGAATTTTCCAGGATTTTGTTTTAATTGCCTGAAAACTATGTCATATTTGTTTCCTGAACAAATATTGAATAACTATTTGTTCAGGAAACATCTTTTGAAATAGGGCTAGCAATTTCATGAGAAATTTCTGAAAATGTCTTGTAGATTTACGCAGTTTTTTCAGGGAATTCTTTAGTAAATTTACACGGCAATTTTTCCGGCAATTTCTTAAAAAATCATCCGGCAATTTGTTTAGAAACCCAAAAAATATATGTATTTTTTAAATTCTTTACAAGTTCCTTTGTCACTCCTCAGAGTTTGCGCTAATAAGTTGTGACAATACCTGTTGTTGTGGATATTGTTGTGGCAATACCTGTCCCTGGCAGTCTTTTAGAAATTCCTTTCGAAATTTATGCGACATTTTCATGGAATACTTTGTTTAAGAAAATCCTACAACAATTTCTCCGACAATTTCTTTAGAATTCCTGCGAAATTTCACAAGAAATTCAACTGGCAATTTTCATACAACTTTGATTTGAAAATTTCCTTTTTTTCTGAAATTCGTTTGGCAATTCTTACAGAAAATTCCAAGGCAGAACAGTGACTTTCTCAAAATATCTTCAAGAATTTATTAGGATTTTCCAGCAATGCATATCTGAATTTTCCACTATTTTTTCTAATTGCCTGAGGACTATTTCAGCGTTTTCTCCGGGAATTCCCTTACTTCCCACTCTTTATGTATGAAATTTCTCGGGAATAATTTTAAGGAATTGCTCCTGTTATTTCTTGAGAAATTCTTACTGCAAACCCTTCATTTGAATTTAGTAGAAATTTAGGAAAACGGCAACTCATTTACGAATTTTCCAGCAATTTCTTAAATAATTCTTCTGAAAATTTTTTCAAGACTTTCTTAATATATTGCCGGATAAATTCCGTAAAAATAGCTGACAGTATTTTTAATAGAAAAGCCGGATACATTTCTAAAGAATTTTTTGAGATATTCGCAAAAAAGCTAGAAAATAACTTTCAAAAGAATTTCTAAAAGAATTGCCTGAAAAATTTCAAGATACATCCTGGAGGAATTGTCTGAACAATTCCAATACGTTTTCTCTAAGGAAATTTTGCAGAATGGTTTAGGAAAATTTCCGTAAGAATTTGCTGATTAAGTTGCGGCAGGAGTTTATAATCTATTATTCGGAGGAATTCTTCAAGAAATTACCAGAGGATTTTCTAACAATTTCCGGAGAAATTGCTCGGGAATATTGAAAAAAATCTATAGAAGTAATCGGTAGTTCCTCGAAAGGTTTCGAAATTTCTATTAATCCATATAGGTTCATAAAATAATCTTTGATTCATTAGTTCTGTGGATGTGTTCAGCTATACAGGAACTTTTCAAGTGTTTTTGAGTGTCTTGTCGATACATAGAATGAATTCATGGGAATTCAAAGAACATTTCACAAAAGCTGATGAAAACGTTGAGGAAACTCTATGCCAACGGCATCAGCACGTCAACAAAAAGAGATATAATTCCTCGAGATCAGAAGTGAATAATAGTATATTTACACGCTTCTCTCCAGGAGAGTCCCTCTTGATTGCGACGACCTTTAGCTGGAGACTGCATCACGTCCCTAAGCACGACACTTCGGACGGTCCCCTACCGTGCCGGGAACAATATTATCATACAGTATTACCAGCGCGGTGGTAAATCCACACGGTATCTGCCGTGTGGTGGATAAGTGCGAGTTAAATCGTCCGGTAACACTTGCGAGAATCAGGGGTCCATTAAAAACCCGTCCTGCTGGATCCTGCTGTTCCTAGATTCACCATTCCGGGCACCCACTAGTGAACACTGCCCAGTCAAGCGCAATGCAGCAATGCGTTAATCAGAAATCGTGCAAACCTAGATAATGAAACTGAACGGTCGGCGATGCGAATGTGGCAAAAGGTGATTGCTTTCCGATCCGGTAGGGGTAGGTTTCGACTAACTGACCAGCTCCGCTCACTAGGGTCTAAGTCAATTGGCGCTAAGCGGACACCTTCGCGTGGTCCGTGCTATAAGATTTGATTACCACCCTCGGAGCTCCACGCTCCTAGGTACCCGTTGAAAAGGTCGAGGCTTCGACTTTTGAGTGGCTGTTGTTACGGCTGGACTGCAGTTGTTGGATTGAAGTGCAATCAGAACCTCCGATTCAATTGAATCATCCATCTGCACTCTGCAACGATCAGGAACCACAAGATGGGGTCATAGCCGAATCCAAGGTCTCAACGGCGGCTCTCTTTTCTGCTGCAGGGCGCGGTTGATAAAGCAAACACCTTATGGGGGGATTGGGGTGAATTGCAAGCTTCCAGTTAATTCAGAGGCAAAATGCGTTAGCTAAAAGAGGAAATTGGTTCTGTCGAACCTTTGAGGGATCGATTGATGCATCGACGCCAGCTCAACGAATTGAAACACATTTGTAGTGCTCCAATTCCCCAATAGAACTTGGTGAGTTCGTTTTAAATGTTTAATTATTATTGATTATACAATAATGAGTTAAATTGAAATGCAAATTATTATCGATGCATTTACTCTAACCTCAACTTGCTGGTAAGTTGGAGAGTTTCACCCCACTGTCTTTAATACCACTCCTTTAAGCACCCGCCTAGACTGCTACCAAACAAACTAAAATTTTATCTGTGCAATATAAATTCCATCACACTATGAATACAGTTTATCAACCGCGTTGAACTGACGACGGATGGTGACTTTCGTTTCGTTCTTCCGTTCACCGGACTGGCATGAAAGGTCGCTCTACTGAAGCAGCTCGGTGCACATTGCCACGCTGTTGTTGGTTGTTGAAAGGCTATATCTGTCAGTCAGTTAGTCAATTTATACTTCAACCGTTTCGTCCGGTTGAAAGTGAAACCCACCAACTTCTACAACGCTCGCTAAGGATAATCGCTTCCCCGTTCGTTGTCGTTGTCGGTCGGCGAGCGCTGCGCTGGGATGAAACACGATAATCCTTCTGCCTAAATTAACTCCCGGGTTGCACACGACGGTGGCAACGTCCGACGGACGACGACGGTAGTGGTGAATTAACTCGCTCTTTGGACTAAATTATTGGGAATGCGTTTTCATATACTAACCAACCAGTCCATTTAGGTCGTACGTAGGTTCGAATTGCAATCACCAGTCAGCCAGCAGCAGGAGACAACAGAACAGGTATATATAAAACATCGACGACGTTGTCGTTGGTGGCGGTGGCGAAAATTGCACTTTCGTGACGAGGAAGCCTTATGAATGCTATGACCACGACAACGTTGCAGTTACGACGAGGGTTTTATGTCCCGTGACGGTCCAATTGGTGACAAAATATGTTAACCTTTCAGGACGCGCGCCATCAAGCAACTGAAACTGCACCGCGCTCGCGCTGTATACTACGAGCGAGGTTTTTTGGTAGTGTTGTACTTTTTACAGCAGCGCGCGTCCTGAAGGGTTAAGTATTTACGGGTGTTCCTATTGCATGTGCAGAAATTCGCATAGATATTGGGAGGCAACATATTGCTAGGCGATTTCTTGAAGATTAAAACGGATAATGAGGACCGACTTGCAATTGCAAAGTTAATGACTGTTTTATCCGCACGATCTTTTAACCTAACGACTTTTCAGGTCTTAGCCTATCCCAACTAATATTCAGTAGTAGAACATTCGAAATTTGAAAAATATAAACAGTATAACAACTTAATTTCAGAACATTGTCAAAATACACTGAAACCTACCTTTTTTTTAAATTTTATCGTCAACTTTTTAGCTTTCTTCACCATGAGAAAAATGTTCACTAGTTTGAGGCAATACAAAGGGCAAAATAAAGTTGAATCAATTAGTAATGGTCTCGTGGCCAGAAGATAACGGAAAGTCAATGGTCAGCTTCAAGTCCTGAACCTTCTTTTCCGGAATCCTCACCTGGCTATTTTCATTCGGAGCCAGTTTTTTCCAGATCTGGATTTCCTCTAATTCTAGTGAAGTCAGTAAAATATGCTGTGCGACATATCAGTACCGTCAAATGGGGTAACTTGCAACACTTTTCGACTTTGAAGCAATATCATTGAAAATCTAAACATTTGAAACATCCTGTGAAGCATCGTGTACGCTAATTACCCCGAGTAGAATACTATGCAGCACTTGGTTTACCAAAATACGTTGCCACCTAATCAGGAGGTGCGAAATACATGCTTGTTGCAAGTTTCCCCATCTGTGGGGTAACTTGCAACATAGGACATGACGCTAAGTTAGCTATCATTAAACAGCACTAATATTCTAGTATTTAGTCGTATTGTAAATTTTTGATGTTATGCATGAAACATACCATGAAAAGATGTACACTAACCAATTGATAAATATTTTTTCATGAAAGGATTGATAGTTATTGCAAGCGAGAGTATATCGTTTAGCAACAGGTCTCACGTCCCTCAAACACAAAATATATATGATTCTCGTGACTTAGCACTCATTACAAAATGTCAACAATGATTATTGTCATTTCTTGAAAAGGTAGAGTGAGTCATCTTCAAGTAGTTTTCAGTTTGAAGTGGTGTTTGGCAATTTCAGCTAAATTAACATGATTGAAACACACCTATTCTACTTTGTAAATGTCAAACTCGCTAATTTGGGTATTAAACTGAAATAATTTACTCCATCTAGGTTCAGAATTGATAGTGGTGATTGCTTTACAGCGTTCATAAACAAAAATTGAACTTTTAACATGATGAAACATGAATGAAACTTCAAAATGTGGTATTTCCTAACAATGTTTGAAGATCACGTGCAAAAAAATGTAAAAAATGAATTGTCATTTGAAAACTAACGCGTGACGTAATCAATAAATGATCCATTTCGGGTATTTCTGTCAAGTATATCGTGAAATGAAGATAAATAATAGAAGGTTTCGTCAAATTCAACTGTTGCAAGTTACCCCATAGTGGTTGTCGAATATAATAATGATTTTTTGCATTACCTAATCGATAAGTTTATCATACTTTTATCGTTTAGCTAAGCTTACTATTAGGTACCCTAACTGCAATCAAGGTCATCAGACTTATCGCACTTACCATAAGGGAGAGGTCAAGCACGATTTTCATACTTGTTTTTATGGCATAAAATGAGCAATCCGTTTTAACAGTGTAGCTAAACCATAAACAAAGAAACAAAGCTAATTTTTATACTAAATCGATCTTTGGTACACATAATCTCTATAACCGAAATAGTAGGGCATTCTAGTTTTTATTATTATTAGAAAATGCTTCACATTTAGTGTATGTCTTCGTGTTGCAAGTTACACCGCTGTTGCAAGTAACCCCGTTTGACGGTACATTTTTCTTAGCAAACTCGTGGATAAATTGCCGATGAGAACTCCAGAAAAATTCTGTATTAATATCTGGAAGAATTCTAAAAGCATTCTTGGAAGAATCTCTGGAATAATTCTAGAAAGTTTTTATGTTACAATTCTTAGAGAAAACTGTAAGAGAATCTATGGTGGAATTCCTAACGGAATAGTGGTGGTAGGATATTCCGGTGGAAACTATCGCACAACTCCTGAAAGACTTCATGATGTTACTGTAAAGATGTTCCTGGATTAATGTCTGGATGATGTTTTTGGAGAAACCTCTGAGGAATTGCTGGAAATATCTGTAGAAGAATGTTTTGAGCGATAATGATTGAATTACTGAAAGAATATCTATAGTACATAATTCCTAAAACAATTTCTGACCAAATTCGTGGAAGAATCCCCAGAGCAGTTGTGGTGAAATCCCTGGAAACATCTTTGGATGCGTTCCTAAGAGTTCTGAATGAATTTCTGGTGAAATCTTTGGTGAAACTTTTGAAGAACTCGTGGAGAAATCTCTAAAACAACTTTTGGAAGAATTCCTGAATGAGTATCTGGATGAATTCCTGAAAGTGTGTTTGGATTCTCTCAAAAAAATCCTGAATAAATCTCTGGAGGAGACGTGCGAATCTTCGAAATAATTAAAAAAAGAATGTGAAAATTCTGCAAGGCATTCTAATGGAATCTCGGGAGAAATTCCTGGCTCAAACTCCGGAGTAATTCTTAGGCGAAATTCTTATGGCACAAATGTCCCAAATGGAGGAAACCCAAGAAGAAATACTGTTGGGATATCTTAAGAAAATTCTATAGGAATCTCTGGAAAAATTCCAGATGGTATCTTTGAAAATGTATATCTGAAAAAAAAAATAGCCTAGAGAATCATCTGGAACATAATTCTGGACATAAATCTAGAAGAATTCATGGAGGAATCTCTAGCTAGATGTACTCTAAGAAAATATTCTGGAGGAATTTCTGGTGGAATCTTTGGAAGAACCCAGGAAGGTACACTGATATATGTTGCCCTTTACTGGCATTTACCAGGTTAGGTTATTATTTATACGCTGTCACTTGTAGTTGTTGGGCACAAACGAGGCTGTGTTGTGGATTGACATCTAAGCCGAGAGAGAGATAGATGGTTCTTGAAAAAGTGAATGTTCATGGTGAGGGCTCGGGTTCAGTTTGGCTTTCTATTCCGCAGAATTATCACCTGTTCTGTGGCTTAGTTGGTTAAAGCACCGGTCTAGCGAATACGGGGTCGTGGGTTCGAATCCCACCAGAACGCGATTTTTTTCAAAAATTCATCCCTCAATTTGTCAATTAGCAACATTCTGTGTCTTCTAACTACAAGTTTTTCTGTAACCCAGGAAGGCTTTCGTAACGGGGTTCTGAATGTACATATCGCTGGAGCAGTTCTTGGACGCGATTCTGAAAGAGTTTCTGGAAGAATCTTCGGAATAAATGCTCGAAGAGTTATAACAACGTTTGACAAAAAGTTTTCCCCGACCGAAGCGAGAATCGAACGCACGGTTCAAGGCTTACGAAACGAACCACCTAGACGATTGACGGCGCTCACTGCACGGCCACGAAGCCCCACGGAGTCGTCCAGTAGTTCCTCGAAACTTTCTTTCAACAGGATATCCTACAGAAATTCTTCTACAAACGCATCCAGATTCTCTTCCAAGAATTCGGCCACAATTCTTCTAAGAATTCCTCCATAATAGTAGTTTGAAGAAACCTGCAAAATTGTTCTCGAAAGACTTCCTGGCAGGATTGGCTAAAGAAATCCTTGGAAAATGTTGGGAAAACACTCTGAATTTTTCCCGCAATTTAGAGTTTTATCGGCAGGTTTGTTCTCTTCGTCATGGGGGTTTTTGTCTACCAAATTACCAGAAATTTGATAGTATAATTCACCATGGTTGGGGAAGAATTGAGGCCAATTTTGAGTTAGATGGCTTTCAAGAAACCCCCCATGACGAAGAGAACAAAACGGCCGAAAATACGTATGTTCCCCTATATTAGAATTTACAGAGTCAGTTTTTTAATAGCCTGATAGCTAGCATTGTTCAGTATTTTTCCTGGAAAATTATTTTGGAATTGCACTAGAAATTTCGTAAAAATTTCTCCGGCATATCTTTTAGGCATTTCTTAGGCCTCAGAAACTCCTACGTAGTTTTTTTTCAGTAATTCCTAAGGAAATTTATTCAGGAATTTGTCCGGCAATTACTTTCAAATCCCTGCGACAATGCCTTTGGATTGCTTTGGTAATTATTTTGGAAATTCTTTTAGGCAAATACGATACTCTTTCGGCTATTCCTTTGGACTCCTGAAATATATTTTGCATTTTTTAAAGGAATAATTTCAGGAATTCCTTCAGTAAATCATTTAGAAAATATTTCTTCTCCATAAATTTCATTCGGGATTTCAATGCCTTAAGAAATTTGTTATTTATTTAAGAATTTTCCCGGCGATTCACTTTGATGTTTCCAGACAGCAATTTAGGGTTTTTCTTGAGGATTTTCTTCCGACGATTTCTATATGAATTTTTCAGGCAATAATTTTTAGGAATTCTTTCTGCAATTTTATTTCAGAAATTCTTCTTTGGGGAATGTCTTTTGATAACTTTTCAAATCCCGCAATTCATTTAGAAAATTTTTATTGCAATTTCTTAAAAAAATCTTTCGGTAATTTCTTTGAGAACGTTTCCTTAAATTCCCTTGAAAATTTGTCAATATATTACCGGAGAAGTTTCCCTAAAAATTCTCGGAGGCATTTCTAATGGAAACGCCGGATTTATTTGAGAATTTTTCCGGTAACTTATTTTGGAATTTCCTAACAACCTGTTTTTTGAGAATTTGTCCAATAATGTACATATATGAATTTTTCAAACAATAATTTTTAGGAATTCTTTCTGCAATTTTTGTCCTGAAATTCTTCCTTGGGAAATGCTTTTTGATGTTTCTTCGAAAATTTTTATATGTTTTTGTTTTCGGGAATTCACCCGATTTTTTTTTCAGGCAATTTGTCCTCCATGTTTTTTTGAGTCCAGAAATTTATTTAGAAATTTGTCCGGAACTTTCTTTATAAAAAATTCTTCTGCAACTTCTTCGAGAACTTTTTCTTAAATTTCTTCAGCAAATCTTCAAAATATTACCGAAAAAGTTCTCCAACAAATCTCCGGACGTATGTCTTATGGAAATACCGGATAAATTCTTAAAGAATTTGTCTGAGATATTCCTGAAAAAATGTTAAAAAGTAATAGCCAAACAAATTTGAAAAAAAAAATACCAAAAGGAATTCTGGAAGAGTTTGTCATTTTCTTAAAAAGAATTCGTAAAAAAATTGTCGGAAGCACTTCTAATTAAGTTCCCTTAAGTACTGTCGGAACAATTAAAAAAAGCTTTGTTAGAGAAATTGTTGAAGGAGTTTCTGTTGTTTCTAAGGCGGCTTCCGAAAGAATTTATCAAATAAGTTGTGGGAGGAGTCCTTAAACTAGTTGTCGGAGGAATTGGCTTCTTTAACGGTGTTGATATAATTCGATATTCTGAATCTGCATGTCAAACTGAGCCGAAATCCAAATTTTCCTAAATTTTGAAGTCCGGGAACCTATTTAAAAATCAATTTTAAGTTTGTATGGGAGCGACTTGTCGAATCACCCCTCGTCGTAGTTTGTACTGGATGGAGCTTTCAAACAGATGCCCAGCTGTCAAAAGGCGATTTCAAAAAATCTCTGTTTACAGGAATAGTTTGAGAAACATTGAGATTCCAAAAAACAAAAATCCAAGAAGTGAAAGCCTATTCCAGGTGTGTGTATTTAAAGTTTAATTTTTCATATTTCTCCTATATATTGACAGTTTTTTCTTTTTTTTTTATGTCTTTATTATTCAGACTTTTAACCCAAGGCTGGGTCGTCTCCAATATTGACATAATGAAATATTTCAAAGTGCTTTTGTTTTTGGGTCTTTCTAATGGCTTTTCGATTAATAAAAATGCTAATTTGGGCTACTGAACGTTATCTGTGATCAACCTGACTTTCATTTGAATCATTATAAAATCTATGAACTTCTTTGATGCTTCTGTAATGCTGTGTTATCAACGAGTAACTTTTTATATGATATGTGGTTGAACGATATCATTTTTTTAGGAATCCAGTTTACATAAAAGTAATATTATTTTTACATTTTTAAAGTTCAGATTCGTAACTGTTTGAGAAACATTTAGACTTTCACTGAATTAACTCGGGAGCGGTCGCATCGTGTACTGAGTACGCGCACCATGAAAAAAAGCTCGCTTGTGGTACACAAGCCATCATAACAAAAAAGTCCTCGCCCTCGGCATCTACATTGTATTATTCTTCCATCAACGACCGTCTCAATGTGGTAAAAACACACTTGCATTGGGAACTGCCACAACACTGATGCTTCGCAAACCTCAACAGTAGCTCAACGCTCAAACGCAGAAATGACGACACTCGCTGACGAATGGTCGTCATCAAGTTTGGCCCGTATGATGGTTAATTTGTTTAGTTCTAGTGCACACAAATAAAACACGCTATATAAATGTGAATTGAAGAAGTAGAGCCTCATGTTTCATCGTGTATTTCAAGAAGAAGAGACGATTGCTGCTGTCGGATATATTGTTGATACTGCCTGGAGTAAGATTTAATTTGAGTTGTTGTGATTCGTTTTCGACATTCGTGTTTGTCATTTGGAGTGAGGGTCACAGTGAGCGTCGTTAGGCATTAATCATCCTGAGATTGCGCAGCAGTGCTAATGATCATTCGGGGCATACTGATTTTTATTTGTGCTACCCTAGAATGCATTTGGGCCAGTTTAACAACAAGATTAAATATAAAAAACGGCAAAAAAAAACAAAAAAATGTATGCCTTTACAGTCATTACCATTTCTATCTGTCAGGCACCTTCGAAAATAATTATCATCTTCATCAATATCAATAATCATAAGAAATAATAATGAGTATCAGCAGCAGACATGATCATAATGTCAATAATCAGCAAAACTAATTCTCGAAAAGTCATCGAAATCAGCTATAAACATCATCATTCTCGATTTCTATCGTAACCTTGATCCATTAAACCCTGTTTATCATCATTAACAACTTCACTTATATAATATTTATAATATAATTGTTAACTCCACGGATGATATTCACCGTGATTATTATCAACGATGATAATCACTGATCATCATTTTCATAATCATCGTTCTCTTATCCAAACTGGAAAACTGCAGCTGCCATTCTGGATGGAATTCGTTACTTGAGTTCAAAGAGCACTTGGTTACGCACTCGGAAAAAGTGCTGTTTATTATAACACATTTAACGTACTTTGAAAATAAGTTAACGCATTACCGAAAAGTCAACCATCAAAACACATTGGAAGAAACCCGTTTCTTCTAATGAGGACGTCACACCAAGGAGAAGAAGAACGAAAAATATCTACAGCTTCCATATCGTCGCTGGCCACATGATGTCGTTTTTTTTTGGGATGTCATGTTGCATCATGATGGCGTTTTTTTTTTGCGGAATTGCTCCTTCTTCTAGACTTTCTACTAATATTCTTTCAGCAGATATTTCATTTATTTATTTGTCAATGCTTTCTGAGATTTTGCCAGATATTTCCTCTGAAATTTCAGAACAAATTTGTTTCTATTTTACTCCTGTAGTTTTTTTTTCGAAAGATTGCTCTGGAATTGATCCAATAGATTTCTCTGAAGTAAAAATAGCGGGAACTCGTCCTGGAATTCCTTAACATATTTTCCCGTTAATCTACCAAAAAACAAAAAAAAAACTGGGTTTTCTTCGAGATTTTTTCTGGTATGCCTTCTGGAGTTTCTTCTGTTTGTTCATGAAGTCTTTCAAAACTTTCTTCGGAAATTAATACAGAAGTTCTTCCTCAGATTCCTCATGGTGTTCTTTTTGGGATCACTCAAGAATTTTATTCCGAGACTCCGGGATTTAAAAAAAAAAAAACAAAAAAAAAACGAAGCCTCTCCTAGTGAAATACCCGTAGGATCTACCAAATTGAGGAATGCCAAAATGAAATCTCAAGTAAGGCTGCTGACGGTTGAAAATCTTAAGACAAAGAGATAAAAAAGATAACTTCTGTCATTATGGAGCAAGTTTCAATAAATTATATCAAAAACTCAACCCACTACCGAACGCCCATGCAATTTGAAACATTGTTCCATCACTCAGCTCCATCCGAACCGAACAAATGTGTCGATCTTGATCTTCCTTCCGTGTCAAAGCTAATGAAGCCCATCAGATCACGATCCAATCGATCATCCGATCGCTTGTCTCTTCCGATCAAAGCACAGCTAATCACAATGTAGGCAGCTAAGCTCTGCATCATCAGGCCAACAAGCCGGCCCAGCCGTTCCACCAATCGCTTTGGGCACGTTCCTGGGCCTCAATTCAGAAGCCCACAACGTCACTGTGCAATCGCGAACATCTTCGTTAGCCCTCCCTCACCTGGTTCTCCCTCATCAGCAACTTATTGCCTCGGTGGTACACTTTATCGGGTCGTCGTCGTCGTCATCGATCGAGGAAATCCACCTCGACGAAGTCTACGGGGCCGGGGCTGCACTTTTCGACATATTAGCTACGCTAATGAAACTCTCTTCGCGACGGCGCATGGCACGGATCGCGGAAAACCGGTCCTAATCGATACGCCGCCGTGTGCCACCGCGACCGCACCATCATCAAGCCTTATCCCATCCATCATCATCTAGCTGCTGCTGGAGTGCTGGCTGGGGGGAAACATCGCCAAGACCATGTACCATTTTTCTCCGGTAGTACGCCACGCCACGCCGGGAGGTAGGGAAATTTGTACGTACATCACATCGATCGATTCGTAACAAATCCATCACCGGCCCACTCCGCTCCGGACTCCGGAGATTGGAGGAAAGTTCCATTTGAAGTTTTGTGGGGCTTCGGAAATCATGTCGGTTGGTCGATCGATCGGTACGGTAACCCAGTACCACAGTAGCCGGACGGAGCAGGGTCTACGGTACCTAGTGGCTGTTGAACCGGTTCACGGCGATCGATCCATCGATCGATCGCTCGAACCAAGAAGCCGTTGATCGAAACTGATTGACAGATTTGACGGTATGTGTGGAGAACGTTATGGGCCCCACAACACCACGTGGTCGTCTAAGTTGGTGCACATTTTTAATCACTATGATTATTCAATTATGAAAGGTGACTCGTACGGTGGCTGTCGATTGGTTGTGAGGTGCCGCGTTAGTAGCTGTCGATCGGGCGGAGTTACAAGCCACGACGACGCGCGACGGTGTGGAATGCCCTCAAGGCCTTGGTCGAACAAATTATGATCGTTGTCAACTTTGACTAGTTGGCAAGCAGGGGGAGGAAAAAAACGAAAGCGATCGTCAAGGTCGAGCCAGGTGTTGCCGGCTAGGAATGATAATTGATTTACTGTTACCTATGGCGCACCGTGGCCTTGGGAGATTGATGTGATCAGTCCTATTGCATCATGGTGGTTGTTATGGTGTCTATGTGGACTATGCCCTTTGCACCTTGTTTCTGAACTAGGTCTAACTGAACACGATTGTTGTGAATAACCATTGATTTTGATTATCAGTAGCAGGATCTTGCGGCACGCATCAAACTTTATGGGCATGTGCAAGAGCTTTTTTTGGACTAAGCTTTTTCGATTCCTTTTAGCGTTTTAAACAACTACAAAATTTGAATGCATTTCCAGCTCAAGGCACAAATTACGTAGACATGACCTTTTGCTAATGTATAAGTTTCGATCTTAAAATGTTTTTTAATGTTATTTGTTTTGCAATGTTCTACACCTAACTTTCGGAAAGGGCGAAATAAAAAACAACAATCTTCTTCAAAAAATTATAACTTATAAATGGATTGATGGGCTGACATGATGTCGAAGATATTGCTGAATATTTGAAGAACTTTTAGAAGAAAAAAAAAATACTCTGAGAGTAATATTCATCACGGATCTATGTTAGATGTCATATAATATCAATTCGACAATGATTTTTCTTGAGAGCCTAACTGACTTGATCGATTTCTCTTCGTCGACTCTCTCTTTCGCCAATAACTTGATCAGAACAAACAAAATCATTATTCTTTTTGTTTCTAGAGCAAGATGTAGTCGTCGTCTTCGCATTTCAACCAAAAAAATCTTTGGAAAACTTAATACACTTTTCGTAATAACAAAAAGAGAGGATCGATGAAGAGAAATCGAAAATTTTGGTTAGGCCCTAATGAAGAATCAATGTCGAATTTTCGAAAAACATTACCCTTCGTTTTTTTTATTATTTTTTTATAGAAAGCTGACTCCAGCCTTAAAATTTGCCATGTACCACAGGATCATCAAATGCTTCTAACTATTTTTTTTTCTAGAATTTTAATTTTTGAATCGGATAAAAAATCGTCTCAGCCTTCTGACCCGGTTGTATTCCGGAACCGGTTCCGGTTCCGGGTGTCCCGCCGGAAGTGGCCAAATATAAAAGTGAACCAAAGCCATGCATGCGACACATCAAATCGTGGCTTTTACGCTAATCAGATGGGCGTTCAGTACGAGAATTGTCTCAGACCATATGAGAAACGATAATGTTCCGTAAGTGGTTCCAGGTGTCCCGCCGGAAGTGACCAAATATAAAAGTTATCTAAACCCATGCACGCGATACATCAAATTTCGTCTATTTCGGTAACCAGATAAGCGGTTAGCACAAAAAAATAGTCTCATAACATATCTGAACCAATAGTGTTGCAGAACCCGCTACGGGTGTCCCGCCGGAAGTGGTCACATATAAAAGTTTACCAAACCCATGCATGCGACGCATCAAATAGCGGCTTCTTCGAAAACCTGATGACCGGAACATAGTCTCAAACTACATTAGAGACTACTGGTAGGGTTCCGGAACCGGTTCAGGGTGTTACGTTGGAAGTGGCCAAATATAAGAGTGAACCACACCCATGCATGCGACGCATCAAATCGCGGGATTTTCGATAACCTTTTGAACGGTTAGAGTCTCAGACCATATTAGGGACAACCGGTAGCGTTCCGGAACCGGTTCCAGGTGTCCCGTCCGAAGGGACCAAATATAAATGTGAATCTAACCCAGGCATGCGACATATCAAACTGCGACTTTTTTAATGATATGAGGAACGTTTAGAAAGAATAATAAAATATTCATGAATTATCCATGATGCGGTTGATTGTGCTTCTAGTTCTAGCGCAGAGTCTTCTGGTGATAGCACGTTTTTTTACCAATTGGGTTTGTTTTAAGTATTGAAGATATGGACTCTGTCCACAACATGAGATATACCCGTACAACTGACTGACAGAGGGGTAAAAGTATGAAACTATTTTTTTTTTCTTGCAAGGTGCAATATGTGCCATCAATAAGTTTTGCAATCCGATGATGGCTTTGATAAAATTATCACATTACTAAATAAAGTATTCTCAGGATACAGGAACACTTACGTCAACGGAGAGATCATGAAAACATATTTTTGCTGGATTAATTTGTTTTTTTTTTAATATTTTCATATCATTTTTTTTTTTTGAAAATGATCCTCCGCAGTCGATATCCTATAATTTGATGCTAAATGCTTAGTATCTAGCTTTAACCCTCTGGAGCCGGAGGGGTCATATATGACCCCAACATAGAA
Organism: Aedes albopictus; assembly: GCF_035046485.1. NCBI lineage: Eukaryota > Metazoa > Arthropoda > Insecta > Diptera > Culicidae > Aedes > Aedes albopictus. Next base: position 29,433,300 of record NC_085137.1, read on the forward strand.
ACGGCTGCATGAATTCACCAATTCGATCAAACAGAATACTGACTTCGACAAAGTTGTTGCAAATTGAGTCCTCTATTAGGGAAAAATGGGAATATTCGTATTTTTGACTTAAAAAAAAACGAAATAATTGACATACCAATTTTCTGAATGCTTAACTTTGATGTGGACTTCGTTTATATGTATCCATATAGCCTATATCAAGAATATCAAAAGGTGTTTAATATTCTGGTATGTTCTAGGTGTTCCAAACTGTCCTATAGTGAAGTCCTTCAAATCTACAAGACTAATTTTATGTATTTTCGCCACAATTCATAGCACTGCATATCCTACTGGGAACCGTGAAGTTCTTTATATCTACAATGTCATTTATAGACACTATGGGGATATTCCAGGTTAGCCAAACTACCTTGGAGTTCAGAACTTCGGGTCTATACTCGTAACATTATCCATATCTGTTATACTGAGAAACGCTGCATAAACAACCACAGTTACTGGAGCAATCTGAAGCCTACTAGCTTATTATACACCTTTGGGACATCTAGGGTCGTCCAAACTGTTCTTTAATAAAGTCCTTCAAATCTACAAGAATAACTTTATGTATTTTCATCATAAATAATAGTATAGCATAATCTGCTGAGATCCGTGAAGCTCTTGAAATCTCAAATGTCATTTAGAGGCACTATGGGAATGTTCCAGGTTAGCCAAACTATCTATGAGTTCAGAACTTCAGGTCTACACCCGTAACATCAGCTATATCTGACATACTGAGTAACGTTTCATAATCAATAGCGGTGACTGGACCAACCTGAAGTCTGCTATATATTATTATGAACCTTTGGGATATTGAGGGTCGTCCAAACTATCCTGAAGTTTAGCTCTTGATAGTAACAGTAGTTAGTCTCACAATGAACTTTAGATTGTAATCTGTAATCCCCCTGGTATATCATAAGTCATTTCAAGATAGTTTTGAGATATTCCAGATCAACATCACTTTTCCGGAGGCCATAGCTGCAGGTCTGCACTTGTGATAATAGTTTTTGCCACTACGTTAAGGTGTTACTATATACACTGCACTTACCAAAGCAGTTACAGGAACAATACGCGTTGTTACATATTTTTGGGATATTATGGGCTCCTTACTGTTATGAAGCTTAGTTGATAAAAAAAAACCACTGTTACTTTTAGAAGAATGATGGACATGATAGATTACAAATCGTAGCTTTTAATGAAAGAAGTTACCATAACACCCGCAGACTTTAGGATCTAAACACAAGAACAGTTTGGGTGACCTAGGATATCCCGGCTGATCTGATATTGTCTATTGAATTTTCAGAAGGTTTACTGAACATGATAGATAACAAATCGTAGCTTTGTATAATGAAAGAAGTTACCGTTACACCCATAGACTTCAGGATCTAAACTCAAGAATAGTTTGGATGACCTAGGATGCCCAGAAAAAATATTCCGCATAATATTCTACCGTTTTTATACTATTAAATACCAAAACTACAGAAAAACGTAGAAAAAACTACAGAATAACGCTTGGAAAAAATCCGGCTTCAAAGGGTTAAGTAAAAATTACCAAGAAAAATCGTCCAAAAATTATTTTTTTCATAAAAAAGGCAAGTTTTTAGGCGTGTTTTGACAGTTTTTGATGAAAAGTACCATAAAAATTAATACTTTAACGAACAGCTTGTTCAGGGAGTATTTAAGCTACACAAATTTCTGCAAAATCACGCTTAAATATTTCAAATTGATCAAGCAGTTGAAATGTTATCGAGCTCTTAAGTTATTTTTTGGTAAAAATAACTATTTATGTTATAGTAATCCCAACAAACTAATATTATTCGAAATGTTAACTGGGAGCTTCTTCCTGACCAGATTTGTATATCGTGTGGCAGGCACGAAGATACTCTATGCCCAAGGAAGTCTAGGAAATTTTCTTTACGAAAAGCTCATGAACCGAGCGGCAATCGAATCCGTTACCCTCAGCATGGCATGCTGAATACCTACGTCTTCACAGCTGTGGCTATGCGGGTTTTTGCACAACCTCTAAATCTTGATAATTTTGGCTCAAATTCGGAGGTTTTTTTTTTAATATGATTTGAATTTGAAGAGCATACGAATTCTAAGTTTCGAAAATTTTTGGAATAAAAATCTGGACCCCAGTTCAGAGGAGTTTCTGGGGATCTCAAGTGGTCTCTGGAAGGAAATTGATTTTCTGAGAATTCAAGAGTAGTTTTATCGGATTCGAAGAGATTTCAGAAAGGCTACGGGGGATTTCAAGGTGATTGCAGGGCCTTTATGAGGGTTCAAGTATTTCAGGGGACTTTCGAATAGCCTCAGAGGAATTCTTGGGAGTTACAGGGGATTACAAACGGATTCCTGACAGCTCCAGAGGGTGTCAAGGGGGTTTCAGGGTGTTTTGGTTTCGGGGAGTTTCAGGGAGTTCTAGCTTGGGCTTAGGTAGTTTCTAGGGGTTCCATGGTGACTTCAACAGGTCTCAGGAGGTTTGAGGGGATCCTGGGAAATTCAGGGGTTACTGATTGTTTCCAGAGAGCTTCAGAGGCATTTCAGCGGCTTTCAGCGGTTTTCAGGGAGTTTCAGGTGGATTTCTGAGAGTTTCATAAGGTTCCAGGATGACTCAAGTGTTTGAGAGCACCGTCTGAGAGATTTCTGGGAGCTTCAGAGGATTGCAGAGAGCTTCAGAGGGTTTTGAAGGAATTTGAGTGGGTTTCAGGAGGGTTTCAAGGAGTTCTAGCATGACTTTAGAGAGTTTCAGGTGATTTCAGGGGTTTCGGGATAATTCTAATGCTTAGGAGGGTTTGGGACGTTTCAGATGACTTTAAAAGCTATCAAAGAGATTTCAAGGGATTTCAGGAGAGGTTTAAGAGATTTCTGGGGGCTTCAGGAGGGTTTGTTTTGGTGGGTGGCATGCCGAAAAATAAATGATGAACTTAAGTGAATATGCCACTGTTTTCAACATCAGTGTAACTAAAAAGAACCGCCTATGATTTAAAGGAAGAAATGTCTCGGACATGGTCAAACACTGCTTCAAATCGTGGTCCTACGTCAACAGTGTCCCTTCGAGCATCACACGATACTCCAGTGGGGTGACGTTACCGGTCGGTCAGCCCAAATCGGGTGCTGCCAGTTGGTGGGCAGTCCAGGTCCCCCAAGTCTTGCTCGAAACAAGGCACTACATCAGGTCGAGTTGGTAGCGGAGCGCCACGACATACACACCGGACGGAGCAAAGTATTCGGGAATAATATCCATAAATTATCGCGAGTTTGTTAACTGTTTCATAAATTTGCCTCGATCTCTCCCTGAACAGCAATGTCAGCACAGGGACTGCTGTGGCGCAGTGCAGTACTACAGTGCAGGAAGCACGATGACTACGACAAGACAGGCGAAAATTTGTATTGAAACCTTGTTGTTGCGGAGGCGGATTTGTGGTCCTCCTGGGCTGGCTGCTGAATACTGGCACAAGAAGGACCTTCTCCGTTTGAGGTTGACGATGGTCAGAGCGCGATCTCGCGTGCTCGGGTGCTGTTTTCATTATCGGCGAGATGGTTAATTAATTTCCATCCCGGATCGGGTGGCGGTGGCGACGGTGGCGACGCGTCGTCGGATGTTGGATGCGGAACACGGTTCGTTCGGTGTCTGGCGCTATTAGCAATTTTAATTTTTCGCTACTTTTCACGATCATTCGGTTTATGTGTGCGCGGATGGAGTTTTAAGTTTTTGCCATATCTGATTCGATCCGTATCTTGATGGAGCGTGCGATAAAGAGTCTTTGTCGCTGCGCAAGGGAAGCACAGCAAAAAAGGTTCTATCTGGGGCGGTGGCGGCAACGATGGGCACAACGAAGTCATGTTCGACTCATTTGTAATTTTGTTTCGCGGGCTGGCGCCCAACTGTCCCACAGCTTTGGAATTCCACTGCCCGAGCATAATTTTCAATTTGCAGAATGGGTCATTCGTCCCAATAGGTCACATTACAAGGCCACTTATTCTAATGACGACACGGTTGGCCAGATGAAGATGAACGTGGGAACTGTTGCAGACATGTGAAGATGACGATGTTTAAGCCACATGGCTTAATTGCACGACTTTCATGCATCTTTCACTAATGGTTGACATTACAACTAGAGCTCAGTCAGGCTTCTGTATGCAGAATGTTCTGGGTTCAATGCCTGGCTCGATCCTTAGCTCTTACCTTATATCTTTCTATCTACTTTCTGCTATACTCTCTTCTCGACACATACATCTCATGTATAAGCGCATGTTCTTAGCCATCGCTAGAACAGAAATGCATTGAAAAAGCCATTTCCCTTTCTTCCAACTTTCACAGTCACTTGGCCAATCTATCATATAATACGCAACCAAGTGAACTGTATCGCATCATCAGCACAGTAATCTTCACACAATCTATCACTTTATGCCTCCTGGCATCTACGCACCAATGCGTGAACCCCACTGCCAAAAATAAACATTTCTCCTCAACAACCGTACGATATACGCATGAACTTGTACATACATGCAGGGCCATTTTCGCCTAATAATGGAAGATCATCTATTCTATCACACTGAAAACATCTCGAAATTGCCGGTAATGCCCGTAATCCCCTCATAATCCTGTGAAATTCCAAAAAAACAGAAATGCCTCCAAAAACCCCTTGAAATCAGCTTGAAATTCTTGTACCGCTACTGAAACACTCTGAGTTCCTTCCGTATCACCTCAGCAATTCCCCTGAAGCCCCTGAAACCTCCCTAAATCTTCAAAACCACTCCTGATACGACCTTACACCCCCTGGAACCCCACTCATGCCGACCTTATAGAAGTCCGCTTAATAAGATTCCGTTTAATAGGAATTTATTGAAAGACTCGACTGCAATTCTATCAAGCCTCCTAACAGAACTGTCTGCACACAGTGTACACCTATGAACGTCAAGGTTCCATCGAAATAACCATAATCCACATGCACGGTCTGCCGACCGATACCGGGAAAAAAGTGCACGACCTTCCGACGAGTGTTTAGCAAATTATCTCCGCCCGAAAATGGCCTCTAATTTGCTCGAAAAACCCCTAACCATCGTCGTCGTCGTCGTAGTCATCGTCTCGTGGTCACGGCACCGGAGAAAAGGCCAAGAGAAAAAGCGACCAAAAACAAGAGACCAACCAAATCAAACCATTATTGCCATTAACCTTGACAAATGTGTTTGGTTGTCGGGGCCCGTGGCGCAGTGGTCCACACGTTCGCTTCATAAGCGGATGGTCATGGGTTCGAACCCAGCCCCGGCACTTGCAATTTTTCGTCAGTTGCTCTTCCCCCGAGAGCAGCTGGCACCTGACCCTCTTCGGAGCATATAGCTCTAACGGACCCGGAATTTGGATATCGGCGAACCGCAACTCATAATGGACCTCCAATCGGACTGGAAAAGGAACAGCAGCCACACATCAGCATCATCGTGCTCATCATTCTACCATGGACAGGGTAGAAAAGTTGAAGCAGAACAAGACACCAGTTCGATATAGTTGAATTAGAATAGAATACATGTTGGCGCTGTACAAAATGTAAGTGCAACGTCCAATTGGAATTGCTCACGTAGTGCCCTAGTGGACAAAAGAGCTGTAAATTAGGTTAAGTGAGTAAGAATAAAAAAAAAAAAATGTGTTTGGTCAAATATCTGTGTCTGTCCGTCTTTGCTGGTGAGAACCTCGGTTTCTCACGTCTTGCACGACGACGCCTTCCACGAACGACAAACAGGTAGCTGCACACCTCGTGCCGATGGTAGTCGCGGCGGCTAATGGAATTAGAAGAACCATATAGCTCCAATATGTGTTGTGCTGTGTTGTGTACGCAAACAAAATAAAACACTTAAATCGTTCAATCAATGCTCGCAAAGTGTTCGCCAAGGCGCACGCTCGCTCACCACAATAGAGAAGGAAGCACGTGCTCCAAAAGCACTTTCATTGAACTAATTAAATCATGATCGATTTGAATAGGGGAGTGTTTACGTTTTGCACGCGGACGCGACGGACAACTTCTGCGCGGCTTGCGCGGTTGGGCAACCTCAATGGATCTTCAGCCATAAGCGATCGTAAGGCACCAAACCAAACTAACTCACTTCGCCTCTAGATAATAATCTGTAACGGTGAGAAAGTACCTACGGTCCGCCACGCTGTTTCATTCATAAAAGATTACGGAATTGTTGTGGGGCGTTCGTTGCATGGAAAACGGGCGGCGTATCTACGCCGCCAAACGCCAACTAATAATTTTCGCAATTTGATTCAGACACACCACTTGCGAGCGAGCGATTAAAAACTGTGAAGGAAGCCATTCGATGCGAGTCGCAAAAGACGACGATGGATGGCATTATTTGGATTCACTTTCGATTTTCAATTGAGTGAGATGGATGTGTGTGATAAGTTTGCCGCTGACTGGGTAAATATGAATAATTGCATTTAGGTTTAAGATTTGATGAGCTGTTGAAGCTGAAGTTGAGATTGTCTGCATGCATCCATGATTGTTACTCATCGATTGTCAAGAGTCAGGGAGTTCGTACCATGATTCAATCGAATTATTTGCAGGAAGTGATTGTAACTAATTATGACATCAGCGATAGTCCAAAATCAGTAAGATTTAATTTGGTTCACTATTCAACACAGTAACATCAATATTTAGTTATTTCGTCTTTAGAGCCGTCAAGCTTGTATGATAACATACAAGTTATATAACAAGAATCCCATAGTTTCTATAAACGAGGTGATAAACACCATTCTATTTCCTCAATCAATGCTATTACCTACCGTTTCAACATCACTAAAAATCACATTCGCGACTAACACACTGATACGATAGGTATTAAAAGTTATGACACTCACTGCAAACCCAGCCAACACACGATCGCATATGATATTAGATAGGATGCAAAAGTGGAGGCGATATGCAAAGTGTACGCATATCGCCTCCACTTTTGCATCCTATCTAACATGGTTAAATGGGAGCATGTACGCATATGGCCTCCACTATAGCATCTTATTCTACATCATATACGACTTCATGTTGACTGGGAAATGACCGTCAACAAGTTTGGTTCGAATGAGGGTCATTTTGCTGAATATTAGTGCAGTATTAGATCACTGCGATTGGATGTTGTTGAACTAAGGCCTGGAACAAGGGTTATTTCAAGTTTCTGTGGCGTATGATTACATTGAATGTCACTAGGTTTAAACCATCATGAAAATGCACAGCACTGTTCGGGAGAAATTAACAAGAAATTTCAGGAGGAATTACGACAGCTAAAGCAAAAAGCTTTCAAGTAGGTTTTTGAGAGTTTCAAGCAATTTCAGTGAGAGTTTCGAAGGCATTTAAGTTTCGAAAGGTTTCGGAGGCGTTTCAGGAATACTCAGTGAAACACTGCCTCGGTGCTCCCTGAAACCCTCTGAAAGTCTCATCAAACCTCTTGAAACACCTCTGATGGACTTTGAATAAGGGCATTTTTTTTATTACCGTACAAATTGGGCCGAAGGGTCCCAGATTTTCATGAAACTTTTTCCACAGGCAGGGCTCATGAACAAAAAAAAATTAGAAAAATTAAGGGTCGCCTATTTTCCTGGAAAACTCAGGTGGAAATTCCCCTGACACTACTTACTTTGAAAAATCATTACTCAAGAACGAAGCATCATAGAAACAAAGTTTTTTTAGAAAATGAAAGCAAATTTTCAGAAATCCCAAAAAAAAAATGGACTGGAAAAAGTTTTCCACAGTTGAGAAAATTCGTAAAGAAAAGCGGGAAAACAATGTCCGACCTCGTAAAAAAATATCAAAAAAATATTTTTGAGAACGTTATTCCATTAGCTTTCTTCGCTAAAATTTTTGGAATGTACTTTTTTTCTTTTTGAGTTATGGTCAATTTTGTTGAAAAATGTCCAAATGTGGCATATAAGCCTTTTCATTAAAAAATCATAACTCAAGAACGAAGCATCGTAGAAACAAAGTTTTTTCAGAAAATGAAAGCAAATTTTCTCAGGAATCAAAAAAAAAATTACAAAAAAAATATTTTTAAGAAAGAAGTTTCATAAGCTTTGATGACTGAAATTTTTGGAATGCACTTGTTTTTCGTTCTTGAGTTATGGCCAATTATGTGAAAAATAACCATATTATATATGCGTACATGGTTATTTTTCACAAAATTTACCATAACACAAAAAAGAAAATAAAAGTCCATATTTTTTTGAAATTTTTCCGCGAGTTCGGGAATAGTTTTTCCGGCATTTTTTTTTTAATTTTCTCAACGGTTTTTTTTCTATTCCTGAGAAAATTTGCTTTCATTTTTATTAAAAAACTTTGTTTCTACGATGCTTCGTTCTTGAATAATAATTTTTCAAAGAAAAGGCTTATATGATACATTTCAACATTTTTCAATAAAATTGACCATAACTCAAAAACGAAAAAAAAACAGCATTCCAAAAATTTCAGCGATTAAAGCTTATGGAATAACCTTCTAAAAAATATTTTTTAGAAAATTTTTCGCGATCTCGGGCATTGTTTTTTCGGCTTTTCTTTACGATTTTGTTTCAACTGTGCGAGTGCCAGGGCTGGGTAATCGATACGAGGCGTATCTACAATGATCGATTTCTCTTCATCTATTTTCTCATCCGGTAATAACATGGCAGGGAAATCAAGTTTATTTTTTTTTACTGTTCTAGATGCTAGTCCTAGTCGTTCTTCACAGAATTATACCGAGAAGTTATCCGAATACGACTCGTAGCTTTAGAAATAATCCAAAGAGAAAATCGATTAAGAGAAATCGATCATTGTAGAAACGCCCGTATGAAACTAAGCACGAGATGTATGTAATTATTTCCAATTAAAGTGATACGTCTTTTTGTTTCAGTTGTTTGTGTTGAGGTTAGTCTTTGGGCTGGTGCATTTGAAAACTAGGCGAATCACCATTTCAGCCTTATGTTACTTCAGCCTTTTGTAATTTCAGCCTTCCATGTTTCAGACTTTTGTTGTTTCAGCCTTTTATAATTCAGCCTTTTGTACGTAACCCGATATACATATTAGAAAATAAAAGATCTGAGAATAATGAGCAGTTTTTGCTACTGGAGTACTGTTCATTGACTGTTGAGTACGGTTTCAGGGGAAAGAATTGCATGGAGTTACATGGAAGTTTCAGGGAGTTCGAAAAGTTTCAGTGGTATTGCTGGGATGTTCCAGAGATCTTCTTGTGCCTCTAGGTGGTTCTAGAGACATTTCGAAGGTTACTCTGAGGCCCTCAAAGTCTCTCAGATTTCAAAGTGTTTCAAGGGTTTTCAGGTTGTTTCAAGGATTTTTCAGGGGTGCCCATATGGTTTTCAGGGACTTTCAATGAGCGTTTCGTGGGGTCTCAGTGGGTATCAAGGGCATTTTATGCTATCTCAGGGGATTAAGGAGGATTTCAGCAGAGTTTTAGGGCATGTCAGGTGGCTTCAGAAGGTTTTTAAGGTGACTTCACGGTGATTACAGGGGTTCTAGGATAAGTCAGGGACGTTTTGAAGCATTTCGGAGAGTTTCAAACTGTTTCAGAGACTTTTGGGAGTATCAAGGGCATTTGAGGGTGAGTTTCGAAGGGCCTCAGTTTCGGTTTCGGAGGCATTTAAGGAAAACTCAATCAAACGCGGCCTTGGCCTTGCTCCCTGACACCCTCTGAAACTCCAGACCTCTTGAAACACCTCTGATAGGACTTTGAACTCTCCAAAATAAGTCTGAATCTATAGTCAAAATTTACCCAAACTCCATTATGTCTAAAAGGGCGCTCAACAAACTTGAAGTTATTATGGGAAAACTTGGTCAAACGGATGCACAAATGACAAGTTTTTTTTCCATTAGGTGGCGATGTTTGCTTTCAATTAATATCATTTCTGGTATTTCCAAACAACTTTGTAGAAGACCTCAAAGCGATCCAACACCTTTGATAACCGTGACTAGGCAAAGTGAGGCGAAACATTACGAATTCGTTTTTCTGCGAACATAACATTAATAAAATAATCTCTATGCATTGACATGAGTACTAAGCCTATTTTTTTCAAAGGCGAGAGTTCAAGAGTTTCAGATGTTTTCAACTAATTTCAAGGGGTTTCAAAGGGTTTCAGGGGTATTCCAGGGATGTTTCAAGGATTTTATCGTTCATTTCAGGATGTTCTCCGAATATTTTAAAGGCTCCCTGAGACAATCAAGTAATCTCAGGCGCGTACAGGGGGTTTTCAGCGGGATTTGTTTGGGGGGGGGGGTCCCAGGATTAAGGGACATTTCATGCTACATCAGGGGATTCAGGGGTATTTCAGGGGAGTTTCAGGGCGTATTAGGTTTCAAAGGACTTCGGGATGATTCAAGGGGTCTGGGATGAGTTAAGGGACGTTTTAGAGCGTCCCAGAGAGTTTCATATTCTTTCAGGGTCTTTCAGGAGATCTTATAGAATTCTGGGAGTTCTCATGGCTGGTTTAGGGTGTTTATAGCAACAATTCAAAGCGTAAAGTAGCCTTATGAGAGTTTCAGGGGACTTCAGTTAGTTTCAAAGGCATTTTAGTGTGAGTTCCGGTGGGCCTTATGAGGAATCAGAGGCGTTTTAGGAAGATTTAGGAAGTTTCAGGCACATCCCCAAAACTCCCTGAAACCTTTTGAGATGCTAAATAAACTTCTTAAAACACCTCTGATAAGACTTTAAACTGTCCAACATTACCCCCTGAAAACCCCAGAAATATTCTATCTATGACATTTGGTCGAATGACATTTAGTCGAAAGTACATTTGGTCGAACGGACATTTGGTCGAATGGACATTTGGTCGAAAGCCATTTTTTGGAAAAAGAAGCATATGACATTTAGTCGAATGGACAATTCGTCGAATGGACATCTAGTCGAAAGGCAGTAACTGATGAAGGGATGTGAGTGGAAAATAATATTATAGATTTCGGTATCATCGTTATTTATATGTTATTGAACATGCAAGCCTCGTTGAATAAATGTACGACTCGTGCTGAAAAAAAAATCATTTTGCAACTTGTTGCATAAATAACCATTTTGGCTCGCGTTCAGTTCATATGCAACACTGCGTCAAAGAAAAGCCTATGTTTAAGGACAAACGTCTAGAAATCCCACTTCAACAGTGCATCAGAACTTCAGGCGCACAATTCTGTAGAAGCAAGCTTCAAACAACAAATAAAATGCTGATTTTGCTCACTTATAATAAGCTTGGAACAAGAAGATCAGGTGCGCTGGTTTTGTTTACGAAGAGATTTGTACGCTCGAAGTCGCGAGTAAGTGCCAAAGTCGGTCATTGTGGCGGCCATTTTGGGATCCTAACCAATCTGTCCTTAAAAGAAGTAAAAATATTCGATGAAAAAGTCTGCAGCAATAACATCCAAATATCAAACGGAAGAACAGTTTGTATTCAAAAGGAGAATTTCTTCTGAAACATTCAGTAGTTGGTACAGGAAAACGCAATGAAATAAATAAACGTGAAAGAATAGCCTATGTTTCAAAGAAGGAAAAATTCATGATAAAAAGACAGCAGCCATAACATTCAAACACAGTACAAATACAAATTGTGAAAGAATAGCCTATGTTCAAAAGAAGGAAAAATCATAGATGAAAAAATCACAACCATAATGTCCACTCTTCACTCTCAGCACAAATAATACACTTGAAAGTTGATAAGAAGGAAAAATATTTGATGGAAAAGCCAGTATGTTATACAGAAAAACGCAATGAAATGGTGAAACTGGAAAGAAGAGCCGAAACCTACACTGCACTACAATGTTTGCTTTTTTATGTTTGATATAATTAAACACGATTAAATTTCTATACGGCTTAACGTCCATTCGGATTCGACCAAACGTACTTTCAATCAAATAAGTTCAGTAACATATAAATTATGATACCGAAATCTATAAAATTGTTTTCCATTCAAAACTCTTCATCAGTTAGTTTCGACCAAATGTCCATTCGACGAATTGTCCATTCGACTAAATGTCATATGCTTCTTCTTCCAAAAAATGGGTTTCGACCAAATGTTCGTTCGACCAATTGTACTTTCGACCAAATGTCATTCGACGAAATGTCCTAAAGCCATCTCAAACCGCCTGGTGTAAACTCTGGTTTTTCGAACTATGTTCCCTAATTTAAAGTACTGGTTCAATTCATGTTCAATTCCATGTTTTAATTTATGAAACACTAGTCCATGGCATACAAAGAGGTTTCAGTGACCTTATTTTAAGCTGCAATCTTTTCATTATTGATTACCTGTAAAAAAGAAGAAGAAAAAATCAATTAGTGCTGAGTTTTACTAAAAAAAAAAGAATTTGAATATCCAGCTTTTTACAAACAAAAATCTATCTTCTAAGACATTGCCCATTTAGAATCCGGACGGAGAACATTACTTATGTATATCTCAGAAATGGAATAACAAACAAGTAAGGTTAATCACTCAAAACAAAGATAATTTATTGTATTTATATAATATAATTGAAATTAATTAATTTTATTGTTCATACATTGTCTCCTTTTTTCTGTGTTGATCTCCTTAAAAATCTGCACAATGGTAGTAAAATTTAGTGTCGTCTCTCAAACATTGCTCTTCTTGCGAAATTAAGGGCAATTCAGTGAATTCAAAAGAGATGAAAATTGAGTTTTCTTTGCCTTATAAACACCACCCATCCGTGATGATACCACTGAAACATCTCCGACTGTCGTGACAGCTCACCAAAGTAGCTCAAACCTCTACAGATTTCTCGTGTGAAAAGCAGCACACGATTCTTGAGGCTATCATCTCTGTACACATTTGGTGTCATTAGCGTTATGTAAGAAAACGATGACCAGAGCTCGAACATCCTGCCAAATCTTTGAAATCCAATCAGAATTATCCGTGAACAAACACTTCACATCACACAATGGTTTTGGAGATATAAACATTTTTCGCGGCTGTCGTACCTGACCATGGTAAATTTTCAACGTGTTTGTGCAAGATTTATTTCTTGCAAATATTGGACTGGTATTTTTATCAACGCTTTTATTTCTTTCGCTTGTCTGCAATCTGAAATAACATTTCACTCGTCGCAAGAAAATTGCTGAAATTTTCACCATTTAAAGAGGACGAATTTATGATGCTATAAAAGAATGATGATTATGATCATTTAGAGCACAATAAATTATGTTTGCGTCCAGATTCTAACTGGACAATGCTTTACATGCATTATGCAATTTTCATTCTCATCTCTCCATTATCCTCTTTCTGTTAGGTACGTCCAATATTCTATCTTTAATCATTTCTCTTCCATTACCCTTCCTCTATCTTTTATCTTTTCTGTTCGTTCATGTTATATCATATCTCTTTTCTCTTCTAAATTGTTTTTATCATCTATGTACTACCTTCTATCTTTCATCATCTTTCATCTTTCTTAAATATTGCTTTTTCTTCTTTTTTTCTTTTCTGTTATGTAATGTGATTTTCTCTGCGCTGGCTTGGCTTAGTTTTCTATGAGCACTTCCACAGTTATTAACTGAGAGTTTTTTGTATATGGTATGGCAGGCGCGAAGATGCTGTATGTCCAAACAAGTCGAGGAAATTTATATTACGAAAATTTTTAGACCGAGCGGGAATTAAACTCCTCATCTTCGATATTGTTGAAATCATTCGTATATGACCATTGCATTTATTTTGGTTCATATGAAGGTTCATGATTTCAGATGCTGTAGGTTTGCATGTACAGGCCGGACTTGATTATCTGGAGTCAGGATCTGAAATTGGGTCTCCAGTTAGCCTAGTGGTTAAGGCTATGAATCGCCAATCCGGAGACGGCGGGTTCGATTCCCGTTCCGGTCGGGAAAATTTTCTCGACTCCCTGGGCATAGTGTATCATTGTGCTTGCCTAACAATATACAAATTCATGCAATGGTAGGCAAAGAAAGCCCTTCAATTAATAATTGTGGAAGTGCTCAAAGAACACTAAGTTTTGAAGCAAGGCAGGCCAAGTCCCAGTGCGGACGTAGAGCCTTACAGAAGAACAGAAGAAGGTTCTGAAACTTCCCCAAGATATATCTCAGGAATGAAACTATCTGCAAAAGCTGAAATTTTGGCTGATTACTAATCTAGATTGGCTTGATGAAATGTCAAAATTTCAGCTTTATACATCCATTCCATTCTCCAGATTTACAACAGAGAAGCTTCAGAATCCGACTCCGGATAATCGAGTCCGCCCTGTATCTGATCGTAGACCGTGCAGTTCATTAATAGGCCTACAACTGCTTGTCGTCATCTCACGCAGCTTCCTTGGAACCGTCGAGTCATATGCCAAGCCAACCACCAATCCTAAGGGGCTATCCATTAATTACGTAAGGGTTTATGGGGGGAGGGGGGGTTTGAGAAATCTTACGCACCATACAAAAAATTTTGGGTTGTCATACAAAAAATCTTACAAAGGGGGGGGGGGGGTGGGTGTCGAAAAATCGTAAAAATTCCCTTACGTAATTAATGGACAGCCCCTAATCAAATTCCCTTCACACGCACGCACCAACAACCCGTTGCGTAGGTCGTCGTGGTACCACTACGCGCTGCTGCAGCCTCCGGTCATCCGTGACTACCTCGCGTGTTTGAATTGCATAATCATCATACCTAGGTTGTCGATTTGTTTTCGTCGCCTGACAAAACGAAAATTCCGCCGTTCACGCACCATATCGATTTTCCCCGCCTAGCTGCTGCTGCTGCTGCTGCAACGTTATGGATTTATTCCAAAACAAGTGTCACCTTCGCCGCCGCGCCGCCATCGATTGGTGGCGGCCCACCAGAGACGTCGTCGCCGCCCGTCACAGTCACACCACAGACAGCGGGCACAGATTGCCCGCTAGATTAGGATCACTTCTGTTACGCGCAGCGCACGATAGTCAAATTTATGGAATCACCACCACCGCGGCGCTGATGTTGAAATAGATGCATGTCGTGTTTCGTTACAACTTTGGATCGGATCGGTGCTGAAATCGATTGATCTCGCTAGAAATGCTAAGAGAAATCAATACCGGGGGTTAAGTAACAGTCAGTGTTTGCACGTTTATGGTTGATTTTGACTACATGGATGCCAATCAAACAGAAACACTCTAGTTTCCATTACATGTGTTCTTATGAAACCACCACTCCAGTTAGCCTAGTGGTTAAGGCTATGGAACGCTAATCCGGAGACGGCGGGTTCGATTCCCGTTCCGGTCGGGAAAATTTTCTCGACACCCTGGGCATAGTGTATCATTGTTATTGCCACACAATGTACAAATTCATGCAATGGCAGGCTAAGGAAGCCCTTTAATTAATAACTGTGGAAGTGCTCGAAGAACACTAAGTTGAAGCTAGGCAGGCCTAGTATCAGTGGGGAAGTATAGCTATAAAGAAGAAGAAGAAGATGTTGTAAAATTTATAAATCCTTCTGCCTCTTTGTATTTTATTTCATTCTCTCTATTTTTTATCTGTCATCTTCAATCTCTTATACTTTATTGCCTCTTTCTTCTAGTTTTTTTTTTCTTTTTTGCATCTTCTAGGTTCTATCTCTCACTTTATAATGTCTACCTTAGTTTTCTCATCTGTTTCTTCTACAACTGACTTTAATTTGTTTTCTTCTATCCTATGTTTTTATCTATCTTTATTTCAATTTTCTAGCTTCTATAATATGCCTTATATTTTGTATTTACTTGGTACTAAGTTTCTTTTGAAAAGAGCACACGAGAGCTTATAATAATTCGCCATGGCATCAGAACCCTCATCCAAACGCAAGCATTCTCCCCCCGAATGTGCTGACCCACATTCGTTCTTACTGTTTCTGATCGCATCACTCAACCGACGTTCTACCCATTCCAACCCAAACCCATCCGTCAATTTCGTCTAACTGTACTCGGGTGAAATTCTCATCAATTTCCACCCGACATACCGAACCGAAGCGTATAGGTATGTGGTACCTCCCCCCTATTGAAATGGGCATTTCGAGACTTCCTCTTCAGCAGTAGTGGCAGTAGGAACTCTCTGGTCCGTCCAAGTCCAATTCTAGCCAGCCGGAATCGACGAATCACTGGAAGTAGCTAGACAGAAGAACAACGCAAGCAGCCTAATTTGCCTAGTCACCTTGTTTAGTTTGTTTTAGGAATGATGCGGGAGGCACCAATGGGAACTGATTGGCTTGTGCATTTCATTGGATTGCCAATCAGAACCCGTTAGAAATGGTAGACGGGTTTGTTGCTGTGGCAATCCAAGGTAGGTGAAACTACAAAAAAAGTAAACTAACATACAGTCGAGTCTCTTACTAAACGAATTCCTATTAAACGGACTCCTATTAAACGAACTCCTACTAGACAAGGGTGAGCGTTATAGGAAACTAAAATCTTATGGGATTTCGGCTTTTTGGGGGTGTGGCCTATTATCTCGGGTGTGTTAAGAGTTAGCGCAATACTTTCTTCGGCAAAGTTTTAGGGCTTGATAAGATCTACCATTTAGAACTTTGATTCATATGACTAGTTGGCAATTTGGCCGCTAGAGTGACCATCAACAATTTGATGCTAAATTGCGCTACAGGAACCATATCAGGTTGTCAAGCAAACATTACGATATGCGACAGCTCAAGACCCTGATAATTTGGAAGGATAGTGTCTTCGGGAAAGTTGTTGGGTACGCCAATAACTTACTGACGATAAATTGCAAGTTCGAAACTCCTCCACTGGGCGGCGCTAGTGAGCAAGTAAATTTTCAAAACCTCATATCTCAGAATCCCGATAACTTAGAAAGTTGGTGTCTTTGGCAAAGTTGATCAGTATGACATAAACTTACATAAAAACAAACACTTGTTTCGCAATTTTGCCACTGGCGTACCCAACAACTTGTCCGAAGACACTGTCCTTCCAAATTATCAGGGTCTTAAGCTGTCGCATATCGTAACGTTTGCTTGACAACCTGATATGGTTCCTGTAGTGCATTAAGCATCAAACTGTTGATGGTCCCTCTAACGGCCAAGTTGCCAACTAATCATATGAACCAAAGTTCTAAATGACAGATCTTATCCAGCCTTAAAACTTTGCCGAAGAAAGTATTGCGCTAACTCTTAACACACTCGAGATAATAGGCCACACCACCAAAAAGCCGAAATCCCATAAGCTCTTAGTCTCCTATTAAGCGGCTTCCTATTGCGCCCCCCGACCAGTGATCTTATAAGAGTCTCGACTGTATGTTTAAAAAGTTTGTAAGTCGAATTAGAAGAACTAGATTATATTTCAGATCCTTAGGTTCTTAATCAATATTGTCTTGAAACAAAGCGATGATGGAACAAAATTTAATAAAGATTAAAGTAAAAAAAACTAAACAATTTGAAAATTTTAGAAGTTGTTGAATCACGTGCCCGGCAGATGAATCCAGTTTAACTTCTTAATAAGAAGGGAAATAATCTCAAATTTTCTTTAACGAATCTATCTCTACCCATGTGGCTTCTGGAAAGCAACATTCTAACTTTACATAACATTGATCTGAAAACTTTAAAAAAAAACTGGATGCCTGCTTTCGGTTTTGACTTCTCAACAATTGCTGAAAGTAATTCAAGAAACGTCAGCAACAAAAATTGAATGCATTGCAGTTCTAATACATTTAAAAAATACCTTAGGCAGCGCATTAAAGGTCTATATGTGCCCTTGAATGACTTTCAAGGAGAATGTCTATGAATTACCCCGACATAGCTTCTGCATGAAATCACGCCAAACAGCCACCAAACAATACCGCTCGTAAACCGAGCCCCACAAATTTGCATCATTTGCATTCGCTAGGATGCCCAAAATCGACCACACTGCGCCGCCCGGCTTTTACGACCCGCTCGATGTCCATTGTGAGCCGAAGAGTTGTCGTCGGTACCAAAACTAGCAAAGCACCGTAAAACTGTGTGCGCGCATGCAGTCTTCAACTTTTTAATGTCCATATTAAAATTATTTCGCTCACGATTGATGAGCGCCAGTGGCCCCTGCTTCTCGCCCCATCGCGGACGTGGTTTATCTTCACGCGGTGCAGTGAGGCAGCTCCGTAATGGGGGCGCATTGTTTCGGGGCTAAGCAAATTAAGCTACCGAGGAGCTACTTCTTCGGTAGTCTCTGCTGCTGTAATTAGGCGGGTATGCAAAACCGGTGGAACCGGAATTGGCAATTGCTGCTGTTGACAGAGACCGACCGTCAATGTCGCTGCTGCCTCCGTTGAGGAGCAGCGCAGAGGTATTAAATCACACCGGCGCGGAGAGCTTCTAGAGGACAACAACGACGACGTAATAAAACTACCGGTCGAGGTGATGATGTTGGCCAAACCGAGAACGGGTGGAAAAGTGCATTGACACTTTCCGCTCAGCTCTCGGCAGCGAATTCCTGTACGTTTCGTTTGAATTAGCACCATTTCACAGGAATCATAATTGGTTGGTCAGAGCTGGGAAAAACATAAACCGTCCGAAGTTGCTGCGCAATTAGCATCGATTTTCTGCACCTCCCGGTCTAATTATCGGGATCGAAAGAATCTAACAACTGAAGGACACAGTGGGAAAGAAACTTCTATTTCAGAAAATCTTCTATGTGTTCCTTCAGAAGTCTCAATAAGAATTCTTTTATGAAAACTGGCATGAATTGCTTAATTAGTTAAGCAATGATTTTTCACAAATCATTTCAGAGATTGTTTGAGAAATTCGCCCAGGGATTACTTTGGAAATTCCTCTGGATATTTATTCAGAAATTTCTCAAGGCATTTGAATCTATTGGAGATTCCTTTAACAAATCTAACAATAATTTCTTCAGCAATTCTTCTAAAAAATATTTGAAATTTTTTTTTCGGAGATGTGTTTGAAAAATTCCCTCACGAAATTTGAGCCGAAATTGCTTCAGGGATTCTTTCAAAAATCGTTCAGAGATTTCTTCATGAATTTCTTAAGACATTTATTCAGAAATTTCTTCAGAGACTCCTTTAATGA
Organism: Aedes albopictus; assembly: GCF_035046485.1. NCBI lineage: Eukaryota > Metazoa > Arthropoda > Insecta > Diptera > Culicidae > Aedes > Aedes albopictus. The sequence continues at coordinate 29,452,304 of NC_085137.1, forward strand.
AACCTTCAAAGATGCATTCAGAAACTCCCAAGTAACAATGGTAGCTGAACAGTGAGAATTACAGCTGAACAATGGTTGGTTAATGGTGTCAATAGCTGAATAAGCTGGAAGCTGAACATCATGTTGAATAGTAGTAGTATCTCTTGTACAGCCTGTCATCGTAAGCTGAATATGATACTCAATAGAAGATTATCCATCTACTCTACATTTCTTTATTCAGCTAATCCTCAATATTAAAGATTTGGCATTAAATAAGACAAATATGAAAAAAAAAACAACAGAAATTGCACTTAGTACCACCACTTTAAAAAAAATACTAGAGAAATGTGAAAAAGTATTATTTTCGAAAAACATAAAAAAGGATTTTGTCCTCTCCGATCATCGAACGCTGGATTTCATAGCTGCAGCAGAAGCCCATATCGAAAAGCAGAATCGCATGATTAAATATTTTTAATTGAATAAATACATGTAAGGCATCAATGATATCCCTAGTGTTAAACTATTATCAGGGGAAAGAGAATTGGCAGTTCCAGTTCCGTGGGCAGTGAAGGTCCGTAGGAAGAGGAAATCGACTGTTTGTCAGAAGTACTCGGCCCTTAATCAAACTTCTACAACGAACCAACAAGAGAAGCATAGATATTGACAATTGAACATAATAGTAGGCATCAAGCATTAAAAGATCTCTTACGGATTATAAAACACCAATATCGAGATGACGATAGAGATGTGAATTTTTCATGTCGAAACTGCCAGCGTTCCCTAAAAATAGATAAAATAACATGTATCTATCTACGCCTTAATAGTATTTTAAGGATATTAACCTGTATTTTTTATTCATTTTGTGTGACTTTACCAGAGATTCACGATTCTCAAAATCGAGAAGCACTGAACTGTGAACAAAACAATGATGTTATGACAGCTAATGTGTGCGTTCATATCCAGCACTTACATCGCTTATTCAACCTTAGCACAGCCTTTGTTCAAAGCTGTTCAACCTTTAATCAGACATGGCAGTATATAACTTGTTCTCCCACGAATCACTAAGCCCGTACCATTCCAGGTGGAGCAGATGATAAGGTATGTGACTATGAATCAATCCACCCAAGTTCGATTCTCAATTATAATAAATATTTATATATTTCTCTTTCAGCCACTACCAACTGTATCCTACATCTACGCCTACAAGAGCCAAATGGTAATTCTGGCTAGAACTCTGTGGGAAAAGTTTCATTTTTTTGTTAGTGCTGCATAAGTGATTATTAATTGCTGAACTAAAGATGATTAAGCGACTCCAATGCTTCATCTGATCCGTATCTGTTCTATAAATAGAAAAATAAATTATTCCCTTTCTAGATATAAGCGCTTCTACAACCTTAATTCAGCCACTCGGAGAGCTTAAATCAATTTATGGCCGAATGAAATCACCAAAATTGGATATTTTAGAGCTGAACAAACGATTATAGTTCTTTTGCACAGCTTTTATTCAAATGAAGGCTGATTTGCTCAAGCTACAAAAGCGCTTAATCAACATCAAATTGTTACCTGGGTATTATCGAGTTTTTCAGAAAATGTTTCAAAAGTTCCTTCAAAAATTTGTACCGGGGTTACTTTGGAAATCCCTCCAAGGATTTAGCATTAGCATTAGCATTAGCATTAAGCAAGTCGCACAAATTCGTAGGTGGTACAGCCCTGGATCGCTGTTATGAGGGTTGCATCTTTCCTGTCCGTTATCAAAGCACAAAGATTTGGGACTAATCTCTGACTCTTAGACAAGATTGACGCAATCCTCCAACGGTCGAGTGCTGTCCTGGCCACGTCCTTGCGACAGCTGAGGGATGGGAAAGGATGATTAGTTGGACACCTATGAAAGTACATAGAGACCTCTACATTCTTTCAGGCCTAGGCGTCACGGGAATATGGGTGTTAGTGGAAGGGTAAAGTTCAAAGGAAACGTTTGGTTAACGTTCAGGTGCACAAACATTTTTGGTTGATGCCTAGTTCCTTTCCAACTTGATCCTTGGTGGGTGTTCGATTTCAAATCTGCAATAGAAAAGGAAAATTATAGATTATGGAAATCCCTCCAAGGATTTCACCAGAAATTCCCAAAGCAACTTCCGATTTATCCAGAAATTCCACTAGGGATCCCTCTAGAAGTTTCACAGAGTTGTATAAGAAAGTTGTGTATGAGTTTCTGCAGAAATTCCTCCAGAGATTTCATTAGAAAATCCTTCAGAGATTTACTCCATTTTTTCGGGACTTTTCTATATTTTTTCCGAAAAATCCTTCGGAAATTCTTTTAAGCATTCTCTCAACTGATTTACCAAGGATTTAATCCATAGCTTTCTCCGGGATTTCCTTAAGAAATTGCTGCAGGATTTTTAAAAATCTGAACTTCTGTCAGAAAATCTTCCAAGGATTTCTTTAGAAATTCCTCCAGCGACATTTTTAATGTGAGATCCATTCGGGAAATTCTGCAAGGATTTCCAAAAGAAACACGAGATTCTGCAGTAAAACTCCGATGGCTTTTATTATAGATTCGATGATAAATTTCTTCAGAAATATCTCCAGTTTTTCTGAAAGAGATTTTGTTCACAAAATTCTCTAAGGATTACTTTGAAAAAAAACTTCTGAAGATTTTTTTAATAATTCTTTTATGGACCTTTGCTAAAACCCATGCAAGGATAAATTGAAAAAAAAAAACAATTACTGACAAAATCTGCCAGTGATCTCAAAGAAATTCTTTCACCGCTTTCACCGTTCTTTGGAAACTCCTCGAACATTTGCTTTGAAAAATCATCCAGGAAATCCTAAAAAAATCAGTCACAAATTCTTTTACAAAATCTTCTAGGATTCCTTTAGACTTCAGAATGTCCTTCAAAAACTTTTTAGCAAAGTCTTGCACAGATAGCTTCCGAAAACAACACCAGGGTTCCTTTGGAAAATACTTCAAGAATTCCTTGTGAATTCCAGAAATTCATCTCCGAATTTAAAAAAAAAAATCATGGAGACTCCTCCAGCAATTTTTCAAAGCATTCATCTAGAAAACTTCCATGAACTTTCTCAAACAAACTACATGGATTTTTTTAGAAAATGATTCACGGATACATTGAAAATCTGAAATTCAGATCACTTTTAGAATTTTCTTGGAAGCTGTTTAAATAATTTCCTCCAAGAATTGCTTTAGAAACTCTACAGGAGATTTCCAAGATTTTTTTTACATTCCTTACAGAAATTGCTCTAAAGTTTTCTTTAGAAAGTCTTAGAAAATTCTCCAAGGATTCCTTTAGAATATTTTCTACTGCTCATTCGGAGATTCTTATAAGGATTCTTATGGAACGGCTAGAAGACATATTTGTAGAGATTCCTGCAGAAATTTACACAGAGATTTCATCAGAAATTTCACCGGGTATTCATCTACGTATGGATCAGAAATTCCTCCAGGATTTTCTCCAAACGTGCCTTTAGGAATTTCTCTATGGATTCCTCCAGGAATTCATTTAAACAAATGTTAAGGTTTTCTATTAGAGAATTCCTGCAGATTTTTTTTTTCAAAAATATCTCAAGAGGTTTTGTTAGGTATTCCACCAGGGGTTTCAAAGTGTTTCTTCTGGTATTCCTTCTTGAATTTCTTCAGAAATTTAATCTATAGATCCTTAAAATATTCCTTTTTTCAGAATTTTTTCAGGGGTCGTTCATAAACCACGAAGACCGAAATTTTACCATCTCAGAAACCCCCCTTGGAAGATTTTGGTCCATACAAAAATTTTAAAATTTGTATGGGTTGCAGCCATAAAGTCTGGTTTATGAACGGCCCTAAACATCTTAAGAGACTTCTTCAATATTCCTAAAATTTCGTCAGAAATTACAGTAGGGAATTCTTTAAAAGTTGTTCCATGGATTCTTTCAGAAATTGTTCCAGCAGTTTTTTCGGTTCCTTCAGAGAATCCTCCAGAAATTCATCCATGGGAATGTACCACTGAAGGGGCGCTAAAATCGAGGAACCATGACCTAACTAGCTCTGAAAAATAGTTTATCACACATTTTGTCAGTAATCTGCCGAAGCATGACAGTCACCTTTTCATGGAATTTTCTACAAATTTTGAAATTCATTTAACTGAGTACAATCAAAATACAATCAAGATAGTACAAGGCATCTACCAAAAATATCAGGAATATATTACAATTCTTGATGAGGAAGTCATATGAAAATTGAAAGAAGTTTGTTAAAAAGCTTTGAGGAAAAGTCTGGCGATTGTGCAGTTGTTGTAATTGCTAAGGGATCTGCAGAAAATATCGCTAGAGAATCACCCCATATACTCCGTTCATCGTGATCATTGACAAAGCGAGAGATATTTATAAAAAGTAGAGTCAGAAAGAAAAGTATAAGATTAAGGCCAATGTAAATATGTCATAAGGTATGCTTTGGCGCTATTGTGGGTGCTCCACAAAACAATTTATCAATATGAAGTGCACCGTGCGTCAAAAGACTGTAAACCCCTGCATTATAGGTCATCATTGCAAGTTTTTAACTGATTGGAGACTAAAAATTTTACCATTAAGGACGAACAGGACGGTCGAGGAAACATCCGCCATTGGTCTGTTGCTACTGTTGAAATCAGGCACGTGATATTGGAGATAAGCATTGTCGCTGAAAGGTGGCAGCAGCAAATGTTGACAACGGGGCACTTACACTCCGTGTGGTGTTTCTGTCAGCTGCCGCGACGATCACTTGGCGATGACGACGACGACGATGATGGTAATCACACCACATCAGATGCACGGTACCGTTGCGAAGGGAGACGGTATTCGATTCCGCGTGTGCCGATCAACAGGCAAGAGAAACGCACTGAATAAACTGTCGACGACCGAAACTACTTACTGATACTCGGAGGATTGAGTGGTAGATAATTAAAATCGATTGGTCCAAATCGAATGTGGGAGCAATCAACTGGCCTTCCTAGATCCGGTCAAATTCTTTCGCATTCGAAGACGTGACTTAGTCGGATGAGGAAAAGTTGATCGCAATGCATTTATATTTTTCTAGACCCATGCCAAAGTTACTCGCATTCGGAACCGTGGCGTACCAGAGTGAGAAAATAAATGCTTGCCCACACTTGAATCGGTGTCAAACTGGCCTTTTCAGACTCTTGCCAAAGTTACTCGCATTCGGAACCGTAGCGTGCCAGAGTGGAAAAAGTTTGATCGATTCAGTATGATTTAGACTCCTCGATTCTAAGTACCAAGTAACTCTTTTCAAAGACTTAAGTTTTCCAATCAAGCTCCAGCCAACTCCTTTCGCATTCGAAGGCTTGGGTAATAGGAGGGATTAGAAAAGATTAAGCTTCTCAAAGTGCTTGGTAAGAAGGATTTCGAGTAGCAAGTGAATGAGCGTTCTGTAGCTTGTGACGTACAAGGCAAAACTGCTACTGTCTTTATTGTTCGATCGCCTTTTATACTCTCGTCCAGATATATTCGCACCCTCTTTTAACATGTTTCTTCCTAATTCCTACGTAAAGCATATTAATTATATGTGTATCGTCCAGAAACTATGCTCACCCTCTTTACATCATTAATTAACTCATGATTCATCAAAATTCTAACTTGTATACATATAATCCTGCAATGAATCTTTCTAACAAGTTTTGCTAACAAATAATTAATCCCTGATCAAAACCTTTTCTGGTACTTTGACCATTACAATGCATTGGGATTGTGTTCTTGGCTTTACGTTAGTTGTGAGCATAGATAGTTGATTACAATTTTATATCCTATCGGTGCATGTCTGGAACTAACAATTACAAATGGCGTAGCTTGTATTCTAGTTCCATGAATTTCACAATGTTGCGTAATTATATATAATGCTTATGTGTAAGTGGTTAGTTCTATCCGATTGCGCAACATTAAATCCAATGGTGAAATTCCATACCGCGCTTGCGCATTTACGCTGTGAAACCGTGAACATACTTGAATATGATATCGTTTCTAATATGAATCAGAATGATTCATCCCCATGTATGCTATGAGTATGCGTTCCGGGCTAATCGATTACTACGCACGCGCAGTTTGTTTCGTTCTTGATCAGTCATCCTCGATGCTGCGCTATCGTAGCATATCGTATACAACGTTGTGTGAAAGGTCGCTCGTTTTCAATTCGATCTAATTGATTTTGCATATTGCAATTTACACTGGTTATCATGAATATGTGACCAACACGATTCACAAAACGTTACCTCTACGATTATTATACAAGCTTTTGCGTTAGATTATAATAAGCGATTTGTTTAATGCTAGATGTAGGAAATGATTGGAATTAGTGTGCTCTAGTTGTTAGAAATTGATGTACTTCAAGCGTCGCGTTCGTAACAGCTACTAACATGGTAATCTCAAATTCTTCTTCATATAATGGAACAAAAACTTATCATTGTGTATGCTCACTAGCAGTGCATATGCTGATTGTTTTTTAGCCTCTTCTGTGCAATAGAAACCGAGATTACCATCTTCAAAATCGAGATGCAAATTGTTAAAAAGATAGGGAAGATAGCAGAAATAACACGTATATATATATTAGACTGGGTCAACAAAGTCGATTTTTTGGAACAAAGCTTTTTCGATTCATTTTAGCGTACAAAGTAACTGTGCAAAATTTGGGAGCGATTGGTTGCTTCCCCGTATTCCGCATTGAGATTGAAATTTGTATGGAATTTTGTATGGGAAAACGTGATTTTTTGCATTTTTCTCATAAATTGAAATTTTTCTTCTAAAACAATCTAACCAATGACGGTAAAGTATAGCCTAGGATATGCCGAAAAACTTTACCGAAGACCGCAAAGTGATCCGACACTTGTGAAAAAAGTTATAACGTACAGATTGCCCGGTGGTGCTTAACATTTAACATGTAAAGGAATAACATCAATAATAAAATCACAATTTTTGGCCCAAGTTACCAGGCGAATAACTTTTTTCACAAGCGTCGGATCACTTTGCGGTCTTCGGCAAAATTTCTCAGCATATCCTAGGCTATACTTTAACGTCATTAGTTACATGGTATTGAACAAAAGAATTCAACTTATGAGTAAAATGCAAAAAAGTACGTTTTCCCATACTAACTTCCATACAAATTTCAATCGCAATGCGGAACACGGGGACCCAACCAATTGCTCCCAAATTTTGCACAGTTGTTTTAGGCGCTAATATAGATTGAAAAAGCTTTGTTCCGGGATGATACAATCAAATTTAAAGTTTCTCCATACAACGTTGACCCACTCTAATATATATATAATAACACGTATGTATATAAATCGAGGTAAAATGTAAAATTGAAGTGCATAAAATCGAGGGTCCACTTGATAACATTCAGGTTTGTTTTTGTGATCTTGTCAAGACTGCTCCTAGAATAAAGGCAGTGGGTTTATATTTTTATTTGACATCGATCATTCGTAGACCATAAGCATAAGCAAAGCACTTACATATAAAAAAACTAAATGCTAAAAAAAGAAGAAAAAAAATGAGTTTCATGAAAAAAATAAATAAATTTAATGGGGTATTTGTTTCCTTATTAACCCTCTAATGCCCAAATTTTTAATTTTGATCTACATAACATTTTTCGTCGTCTAAAATTAGTGTAAAGATGTTTTTGAAGATGATTTTTTTAATTCTCGATTTTGTGAATTTTGGTTTTCGTTTTTTTTAAATTTTATTTTTGAACAATCATACACTTTTATATTTTTCCTGTCGAATAGGCATACCGATTTTTCAGGAAGAAAACATTTCGAGATTTTATGTTTATTGGTAAATTATTTTTATTTTTATTTATTTTCATGAAAATGTTCTTTTCCGTGTAACTTTTAGGAAAATAATTTTAGTGTGTATTCATCTCCCTTAAACTCTTTCACTATAATAGAATAATTGAGGAGAAATTTAAAATACATTAATTGAACGTTGGATACCAAAAGAGAAAGTATGTTCTATAAATAATAATGTGTCTGCTCAACAAACTTATAAAATCCCAAAAAAAAATCTAAAAAAAAGGTAAGGACAAATTTTTATTTTTTTATATTTTTATCATGTGTTCAACGAGATATTTAGACCTAGACTAGTTCATCTCGGACGCACGCTTTTCTTACCTTCCGAAGGAAAAACAAACCACATTTTGTGAGTATATCGACAGTTGGATTCGATCCCAGGTCCTCGAGCGTGAAAGTCACGTGCTTCAAACCTTACACCACGACCAACCGCTCCAGGACAGGACAAAAATTGGAAAACAAATTGTAAACACGAATCCAAACTCAGACTGGGACAGTGCACTTGCGTCAAAGAAACGATGAGTTCTCCGATGAAAGTACGTTGGTCGACATTTCTGGCAAATCACGACTTTTCGACTTTTCCACAAAAAGCATTTTTTTATCTTTGTATCTATTGTTGATGTCTGTTTGTTTTGGTCAAATTGACAAACTCGTTTTAAGCAACAACAAAGAATAGTATGAAATATCAACTTCTAGAGTTTTATGCAATGCTCTACGGTATACCATTTTCCATGTCCGTTTCAAAATTTATCATATAAGCAGGTAAAACTGATTTTCTTCTTCTTCTTCTCTATGGCTCTACGTCCCCACTGGGACTTGGCCTGCCTCGCTTCAACTTAGTGTTCTTTGAGCACCTCCATAGATATTAATTGAAGGGCTTTCTTTGCCTGCCATTGCATGAATTTGTATATTGTGAGGCAAGCACAATGATACACTATGCCCTGGAAGTCGAGGAAATTTTCTCGACTGGAACGGGAATCTAACCCGCCCTCTCCGGATTGGCAATCCATAGCGTTAACCACTAGGCTAACTGGAGACCTGATGGAGAACCGATGTTGAAGCATTGATTAATAAGGTATAATGGGGTAGGTTAGGTCGATAATGATAAAAATAGTGAAAAATCGAGTTTGTTTACATTTTGTATGTAGGCCCTTTTCTAATGTTCCACTAGTTTTGGACTAAACACCTACAAAAATTTCTGGAAATGTTTTTTTTTTATTTCCTGAATCGACTCAATTGTGTAGAAACTCCGATTGTCGTGAAACTTTTTGGGTTTGTAGTTTATCAAATATTACACCCGATTTTTTTTTATTGCGTCATTAGGATGACCAATTTTCAAAAAAGGAGGTCCTAAAATTCAAGGCGTTTAAAAACTAAAAAAATTAAAAAACATAACTTTTGAACCATTTGATTATTTAGAGAGTCATATATTTTAATACTAGCTGCTCTATTTTTTTTAAAAGATTCTTGATGTATTTGGTATCCATAATTATGTAAGGATTCAAAACATAATCAAATTAAAACAAATATTTTGCATGGAAAAATTCAGTCTTTTATTTTCAAAAGAGCATATCTCAAAAACTTTAAGACATACGCCTCTGATTTTGTGATATATTACGCTAAATTTACTGCATTTTATGATAAAAATATAAAACTAGGAAAGACCATGAAAATGTAAAAAAAAAAACTCAATTATTTGCCTATTTCTTGCATCTAAACACAATTTGGCCCTTCAACGTATTTTACCTTAAAACTACAATTTAACCCTCTAATACCCAATCCCGCCTTTAGACGGGGTATAGTTTGAGCATTTTTGTAATTTTTGTTTCGTGGAAAATCAATTTTTTTATATTTTTGGCTGATATTAAGGACTGTTCTGTATATCTAAAAATGGTTTTTGGTGTATTTTAAAGCGTATTTACATTTTTCAAAAATCATTGAAAAATTGATGTTTTAGTCACCTTTTAGAAGTCACTGTTTATTTTGTATTGAATCGCTACAATTAACATATTTTAAATTTTTCCCAAATCATTCTATCCTTGTTTAATAGTTTAAGGGAATCGAATACACTCTAAAAATATTTTCCTTGAAATTACACGGAAAATAAAATTTTCAGTGAAAAAAATTTAAAATAATAATATTTCAACAACAATCATAAAATCTCAAAAAGTTTTCATCACAAAAAATCCGTTTCCCAAATTGGCTTCCAGGAAAAATATAAAAGTGTGGGGATGTTCAAAAATAAAAATTAGAAAAATCAAAAACTGAAATTCACGAAATCGAGAATTAAAAAGAATCATCTTCCAAAACATGTTTAAATCGATTTTAGATGACGAAAAATGATATTTAGATCAAAATCAAAAATTTGGGTATTAGAGGGTTAATAGCTTTCAAACAAAACAAAAATAAATCAAAATCGGTTAACTGGTTCAAAAGTTATTATATATTCAATGTTTTTAGTTTTTAAAAACCTTGATTTAAGGACCACCCTATCTAAAAATTGGTCATCCTAATGACGAAATAAAAAAAAATACTGGTCTAATTATTTTTGATAAACTACAAACCTATCAAGTTTCACGATATTCGGAGTTGAACTATATCGTTTTTCTATGAAATGGCTGTATAATTGTATCTACAATACCCAAGGTACATTTTTAAGCCAAGTTAGTTTTATTAAGGGTTTCGACTACTTCGGCACCCGCATCAATTCCCGGCACCTCAAACGAAAACAAATCAAAATATCAATTGCTACATATTTTCCAAACGCCCTTCCGTGGAATCATTTCCCGCAACATTTCCGAAACGATTTCCTCAGTTAATGAGCTACACGTTCACTCTGAAGCCGCACAAGTACTCAAAACAACTATTAGACGCAGAATAGTGCACTTCGTCAGCACAATGATTGCTGCCCAAGTGATAACCAACCCATTTGATTTTGCTGGAAATTCAGCACTGGTGCCGGGAATTGGCGCTGGACTAGGTGCAGTAAACTCGTTCAAAATCAACTTTCCGACAGAAAATCTTCACAACAATCACTGTCAACAACAAGTTCACGCAATAAGGTTTCTGATCCAGATGGAAGAAGTGGACGAAAACGGTGGTTTCGTTGTGAACTTAGGTAATGCACAATATTGTTTAAGTATTGCCTGCCTTACCTGTGTGGCCGAAAATGAGGTCAAAACCCCTATTTTGTTTCTTATGATTCTCAGCACCTTTTCGAAATTAAATGAATTTATTTCTGATTTTGACCAGGTTTTCATCAATTTTCCCCCACTGTGCGGTGGTGCTTGACCAATGCTGCTAAACTGGTAGCGCTTCTAACCGGACCCGGTGCGGTGCGGAGCAGAACAACATCTAATTACACACGTACCATCGCCGTGTCTCCCGGGGTTTGCTGTATTCCTAGGAGGTGGATCCTGGTAGCCAGAGAGAGGAGACGCGATGCGGCAACATATGGCTACCGAACCCAGCGATGTCACCGCAGTCCAACACAGAGAGATCCCAGCGCTCCGATTAAGTATGTACAGTTCTGTGCTTCTGGACGTTACATTCTTCTTGAGCGCAACAGGTTGTTAGAAGAATCACCGATCGCTGCTACCGAGTGATCGTCAGCTCTAGGTACGATCTTGATATTGATAGTTACTCACTGCTTTCGTCAGAACCGGGACGACGGCGAAGAAGCAGCAAGAAAGGTGAATCAATAATCTTTAATTTCGGTAACGGTAGCCGAGAAAATGTTAATTATCTGCGATCATTATTAGCCGGCGTAGTCATCATCGTCGTCGTAGACCTTCTTGGTTGGCTTGGCGGTGACTAGCAGGACTGGTTTCCACGCGGCGCAAAGGGAGTGGAGGTAAACTACGCACGTAGACTGTCTGGCGATCGAAGAGTGACGATCCATATGTGCTGAAATTCTTGGGAAGATCGCTCTGCTCTGTTCGCCGTCTAGTCGTTAATACCGGAGTAGGTTTCATGAAAGGCCGAACCGCCGCACCGCTGGGCCAATCATCGGCCACGACGAAGTGGGCTTTCGCAAGTGAGATGACTCGAAGTGGAGATAGCGGACTGCCTGCCTGCCACCAGAGATGGCGAAGAGACGCGCTATTGCGGTTCGATTGCCTCACTTAAGAGTAATTTGAAGGTGTTTGGGTAGATAATTGACCCATGGCGATCGGGGTCCGATGCCGCCCGGCTCGGCTGCTGGCTGCAAGATAGAAGATAGTGCTTGGTGCGCCACTTTGCGGCTAATGCCCTTTCCGGAATGGGATAATTTTTGGGTGCTGGGAACCGTGCGCGCGACTCTTCCAAGGTGAATGACCTTCGGGCGCCGCCGCCGCCGTGTCGACTTGGAAATTTCTTCGTAATCAATGCGTTGGATCTTCTCACCGCGTTTGGACGGTAGAGTTGCGTAAGAGATGCTGGGTCAGATTTGACGCCTTTTCTGGCGAGATTTAATCGCGATCAAACTACCTAATTATTCCACGTTACTCTTGGAAACCCGGGTAGAGGTAAAATACTGACGATCAAAACATGATATTGGTTTGATTGATATAAGAGATAAAAGATCTGAAAATAATATCTGAAAAATGTTCCTGGAACATCTGAACAATATCAAAATTTGATATTTCAAGATCATACGAATAGCTCGCTGCTATTGGTTAGATCTTACAAAATCTAAATATGATTTGATGATGGTGTTCCAGGAGTAAATTTTTGATTTTATTTTTAGATCTTTTATCTCTTATGTCAATCAAACCCATATCACTTTTTGATCTTCATATCAAAATATGCTATTATTAAGCTCTTTTCCTCTACTCGGGAAGGCCTTCAAAGTGGCACAGAAGTTCCAAGAACGCCTCCGAGACACCTGCCTCCACAAACCATGCGTTATGCAACGTCTTCGAAACGAACATTATCCACGTATTACACAATCCAGCAGCATATGCCAAGTTCACCTGTTGTCGTTTCCAAGAAACGCAATAAAAAAAACTGCGTTGAAATATGGTCAACTACCGCATCATAAAAGCTCATTCGCCGTAGTTTTGCGCCATGATCGCAACTACGTCCCTCATCAAGTGTCTACCCGAAAATTTATTTCGCTCCGGCACCGTCCGTCATCACCCCCGTCAACGACGGTGACACCTCTTCGCCGTCGTCATCATCTTCGCAGGTTTGATAGTTGACGATGATGGTGTATACCATCGTAATTGCTGAAGGCCACTATCGACCGGCCGGCTGGTTGCTTCCATCGCGCATTACCTCGATCAATATGTTGTCATTTGCTGTCGTGGTCGTCTTCGACGGAAGACTCGCATGACTAGCAAAGAGGAAGCACCCGGACCCGAGCTGTAACCTGATCCGAGTCTGTAGTTGGTAGGTATAACTGCGCTACTGCTGCTGACGACGATGATTCTGCCGAAAAAGAAAACCGATCGAAGTCAGCTGAAACCGGACGCTTTCCTATGCTGCCTGCCTCATGCTACAATGTGTGCCTGTGTATTTAGTTACGTTGTTGCGCGATTTAGAGGTAGAGGTCTCATAATCGGCGGAACAAAGCTGTTTCGTGCGTCCTTGATTCGATTGGACACACATACAGTATGTGGGAAGTCGGACAGGAAGTGGCACACATTATGGCAAATTTGTACGGTATTAGTAGCCAACGTGTAGGTTGGATTACCGTACGTTTAGTCTAGAACTACTGTAAAGAAAGAAAAAAGTAAACATTTTCTGATTTGTTACTAGGTTAACTATTTATTTTTAACTTTTAATGTTTTCGACTTGCAGTCACGGAAATAAACGCTGGTATTTTTATGACGTCACCGACGTTTCGATCCGCGAGTTTGGATCTTCTTCAGGACTTGAAGTTAAATAACTAGAGCACTTCTTCTTCTTCTTCATCTTCTTCTGTATGGCTCTACGTTCTCACTGGAACTTGGCCTGCCTCTGTCCAACTTAGTGTTCTTTGAGCACTTCCAGTTATTAATTGGAGGGCTTCCTTTGCCTGCCATTGCATGTATTTTGTACCTTGTGAGGCAAGCACAATGATACACTATGCCCAGGGAGTCGAGAAAATTTTCCCGACCGGAACGGGAATCGAACCCGCCGTCTCCGGATTGGCGATCCATAGCCTTAACCACTAGGCTAACTGGAGACCCTGGAGGATTCTGCTATTCTGGGTTGCTACTGTTTTTGTCAAACTTGTTCAGTAGGTCAAAGCCTTGCAGATATGTCGTTTTATTCGGTACTTAGCCGCTAATTTTCGCTATCAAACATGCATATTTAATTATTTTCATGTCCAAACTTACTGATAACTTATATAGCAGCCGGTTTCAACAATGTTACTGATTATATTTGGTTCGACGTTCTGCCACGAGGTTCATGATACTGATACATGATTTAGGAAATAAGCCGTGACTGCCTAAATAGAATTTTTACCCAAATGGATTTGAAGATTGCAAAGAAGTTTAACCTTCCAGAACGCGCGCTATCAAGCAACCGAAACTGCACCGCGTTTTTTTTTTTTTGTTTTTTGGTAGTGTTGTACTTTTTACAACAGCGCGCGCGCTGAAGGGTTAAGAAGAGCGAGTATTTAGCCTGAAGACTTGGAGGAGGTCATGCGAGGTTTCAAATGACTTTCAAGGGAGTTTCAGGAGGAGGGGTCAGACACGTTGCATGGGGGCTTCAGGAGCGTTTTCGAGAGGTTTCGAAGGATCTCAGATGCGTTACATGAAGTCCGATGGGGTTTAAGGTGAAACATCAAGAAATCCCATTGCAATTTTTCATACAAACTTTAGAGGCACGAATCTGACGAACAAAGCATCGAGCCAAGCCGCATTTGTTATTCCTGGCTTTGCTCACTTCCAAAAAGAGGCAGCTTTTACAAATCGAGAGCATTTGTTTACAAATTTTCAAGATTGGAGCTCTTGAAAACGTGAGTAGGGGACTAAGTCGGCCATTGTGGCAGCCATGTTTGTATTCTCTGAAGTTTCTCCTTAAGGTAAATTCGAAGGCAATTCAGAAAGTTCCAGAGGATTTTTTGACCAGTTTCAGAGGTGTTACGCAGGCGTTATGTAGGCGTTACGTAGGCGTTTTCGGGGTTTTTGGAGATTACAAGAGGTCCGAGGTGGTTTTAGGGGGATTTCGACGGCATTTCTGAAAGCTTCAGATGATGTGTTTGCGGGTTTCACAGGCGTTACCCAGGCGTTTTCGGGAGTTTCAGATGGTCTCAGATGCGTTACATGAGGTTTTAATGGGAGTTTAGGAAGACCAACAGTTTCTGAAATTACATTTTGGATCACTGTTCTTAAGTGAACTTCAGGGAGATTTCAGCGGTGCTTTAAAGCGTGTTATATACGGTTTCAGAAGATATTCAAGACGTTACAGACAGACTGTTTACGATTGCAG
The DNA here is from genome assembly GCF_035046485.1 of Aedes albopictus. Lineage (NCBI taxonomy): Eukaryota > Metazoa > Arthropoda > Insecta > Diptera > Culicidae > Aedes > Aedes albopictus. The sequence continues at coordinate 29,467,510 of NC_085137.1, forward strand.
ATCCGATAACGTTTCAGACACAATCAGATTCCATTTGGGTAACATATCTAAATGAAGGGACCTAAATAGATTTCACCTAAATGGAGGTTTGGGTCTACACCGTTTTTGACAAAGTTATTTGATATGTCATGGGACTTTTAGATAATTCGCGCCCTTCGATGATGTCGTCGAGGTTACTCCAAGTTACTCACTAAGTAACCTGCTCTACGGGCAAAAAAACGCCTTCGCAAATATAAAAAACAACCTCTTTAACACTTAAACTACCGAGGGGGTAAAAACTCCCGCGAACTACCAAGGGTCCAAAAAAAGTCGGAAGTCCAACTTTGACAAGGCATTTCTCGGCCGTTTTTCAACCGATTTCAAAACTTTTTTTTGCGATGGAACCGGACAGGTTTCAAGATCATCGTCCATTTAAAAAAAAATATAAAATAGATGCGTCTACCTCAAGTTATTAAGCAAAAGGCACTTCCTAGTTTTTTTGAGAGCGCATTTTTTGCGCATATTGATCAATAAAACAAAATTTAAAGCGATAACATATGGTTTTTTCGACTCTAAATCATGCGTACAGCTGGAGTGAACATGTTTATGTAAAATTAGTGATTTTTCAGTACACTGATAATTTACCTTACTCAAAAAACTGCTGAAATACCCTATTTTTTACATAAAATAAGCAATAAATCAAAATTCAAAGCGATGACATATACTTTTTTTGGTCTTAAATTGTTTGTAGGATTATATTTGACATTTTTGATGAACAATGAAAATGTTCTAATTACACTCTTATTTTGTTTTACCCGGAAAACTACGAAAATTCCATACTTTTTGCACATACTAGTCAACAAAACTAAATTTAAAACGATAACATGTAGTTTTTTAGCCTTGAAATGTTCGTAGCAGTTTGGGGGACATACTTGAAGAATAATAGTGATGTTTTCATTACACTCAAATTTTGTTTCACTCAAAAATCAACGAAAGTGCCACATTTTTCACGCAAAGTGCTTAAAAAAAATAATGGCTCACTATGCAAAGTAGTTTTTTACCTTTAAATTATTCGGAAAAGCGTACTGGACGTTCTTGATGAGTAATAGTGACGTTTTCATGACACACTTAATTTATTTTACTCGAAAAGCTACAAAAATATTATAAATCAATAAAACAAAATTTAAAGCCAAAACATGTAGTTGTATGGCCTTAAATTTCCCGTTACAATGTACTGAACCTGTTTTTGATAAAATGCTGATGTTTACATTACACTAATATTTTGTTTTATAAAAAATGTACGAAAGTACCAAAAAAAAAACCGAATAAGCTAAAATTTAAAGCAATGATATGTAGTTTTTCAACTTTGAATTTATCGTAGTAGTTTAGTGGATTCATTTGAACAACCTCAGTTATGTTTTTATTACACTCATATTTTATATCACTCAAAATACTAGGAAAATACCACGTTTTGCACACAAAGTAGTCATGAAATAAAAATTGGAATCAATGCATTAAAGTTTTTTAATTATTTTTGATAGCTAAAAGCACTGAGATTTTCACTCAGGTGGAGTACTGACTCAATTTGTTATTTATATTTTTATAAAATTCTTCATGTTTTGATACAATACATTAACCTAACATTTTTCATACGGCTTTTCCCATCATGCTGATACTCTTTGCGTTGCAATCTGTAATATTTTTTGGGATTTAATATGTTTGTCAGAGCACTATCAAAGTATCCCCAACATGAAAATGTGACTCTCGCTCATATGAAAAAATAACGTTAATCACCCAAAACAATTAAAACTGTCCAATTCTTACATTGCAATTATAACTGAGACACCAGTACTTGTTTTAAAATTATTAAATCAGGAAAAATACATGGAATAATATAAGGTAAATTTGCGGAAAAACTATCAAAGCTACCCGGTTTTACGGTATTGCATCAGAAACTCTTCTATACACATTTGTTTTTCAGAAATTTCCCAAAAGGTGCATTTATATTTTATTATATCTTTCCAAAGATTCTTTCAAAATATTTTGTCATGGGTTCTTTTCAAAAATCTTTCAGAAATATTCCAGAGATTCCTTCAGGGATGTTTTCAAAAATATCAAGGATTGATGCGGAATTTATTTAGGGGTTCTATTTCTCAAGAAATTATTTTAGAAAACTTTTGAAATGTTTCCGTGTATTATTATTTTGGGTTATCATCAGAAATTCCTCTAGCGATTGCTTGATAAATTTCTCCAAGGACTCATTTAGAATATTATCATATTTTTCAGGAATCTCTTATTTTTTTCCTGGAGCATTTTCGAAGTTTTTTATTCTGACTTTCTCCAGTTCTCTCAAGTGGATGGAACATCCTAGTTCCCATGCAAAGTGTTTTTCTTTTATTTGCTCCCATTAATAGTTCCTTCCGTGGTTTTTCCGATATTTTTAGAGATTTCCGATTATTACTTCTGGAATTTCTGCCAAAGGGTTTTCCGATATTTCTCCTGAATTTCTCCGCTGGTTTTCATCCGGAATTTCTCCCGGGATTTCTCTTAGAAATTTTCAGAGTTCTTTCATGAATTTTCTAAATATTTCCTACCAGAGCTTTTTTCCGAGAATTCCCAGTTCTTCTCAGGATTTATTCCAAAGTATCTCTCGCGTTCCTCATTGCATAATTTCTCGCAAAAATCACGTGGATTCATTTCGACATGTCTCCGGTTATTTAACAATGAATTTTGTAGGTTATCTCAGGCAGGAGGTTTTCCGAGAAACACTTCTAGAAAAGTGTAGTTCTGGACGCATTGACTGATTTTCATGCAAAATGCTTAAGTTTGGAGCTCTGTATTTCGACTTCTAGAGCACAAACTCAGGTGAAGCTTAAAAAAAACTCTCGCAGGAACCTTTATAAAATATCCCGGATGTAACTTCTGTAGAAATCCGGGGAGAAACTCCAGAAAAAAATCATTGAAATTTCTTAAAACTTCGGGAGAAATCCCAGAAGCAATTCCTTCAGAAAACTCGTGAAAAACACCTTTAAAATCCGGGAAGAGCCACAGTTGAAGTCCCAGCAATAGTTTCTGTAAAAGCCTTAGAAATCCCGGAAAAATCTAATGGAGAAGTACCAAGAGGAATACCGGAAGAAATCGCGGAAAACCTTCAAGAGAAATTCCGAGAAAAACTCTAAAAGAAATTCTGTGGCAACATCTGATGTATATTCACGGAGAAAAGAGAATAAATTCCATGAAAATTTGTTTGGGCAGAACGCAGGAGGAAAAATCCAACGAGAGACTCTGAGAGCAAATATGGGAAAACCTCTGGAAGAAAATCTATGGGATTCTCGTAAAAACCTTCAGGAGACAATATTTGCATTTCAGAAATCCTGCAATATTCTCCAGGAATTTTTCCGGAAAGAACTGTTTGAATCTAGGGTAAAAACATCGATAGGAATACGAAAGAATCTCCGAGAGGAATTTGAAAAGGAATCCCAAGAAACAGGAATAAAAGGAGGCTGAAAATCTCTCTAATAAAGACACATAACCTAACCTTAACTTTGGAAACCAGTTATGTTAGTAACTTTTTTTCATATTTTGGTGATTGCTACTGCATGTTCAGGAGACGCAAATGGACTCAAATAAAAAAAAATCCCTGATGAATTTTCGGCTTGCCTTGTATTTTTTCAGGTAGTAGATAACCTGAAACTGGTACAAAAAAGTCAGTAATAGAAATCTGCATGTGTTTGTTTTGAATTTTGTGTTCTTGGCTATTTTGTGTGAAAAATATGGCACATTCGTAATTTTGTAGTAAAACAAAACGTGGATATGATGTGAACATCAAAATTTTATCAAATACATGTCTAGTACATTCCAACGGAAAATTTAAAGACCAACAACTACATGTCATTGCTTCAAATTTTGTTTTATTGTTGTTTGGTAAAATGAATCAAGAGTGTCATGAAGGAGATATTATTGTTCAACGTTCATCATTTCACGAAAAAATTCAAGCCTAAAAACCAGAATGCATTGCCTTATATTTTTATTTGTTGACTACTTTATGTGAAAAATGTGGTATTTTCCTAATATTCCGAGTGAAATTAAATATGAGTGTAATTAAAAATCCACTTGGATTGTTTAAATAAATCCACTAAACTACTACGATAAATTCAAAGTTGAAAAACTACATATCATTACTTTAAATTTTGGCTTATTCGCTTTTTCTGTGGTATTTTCGTACATTTTTTTTATAAAACAAAATATTAGTGTAATGCAAACATCAACATTTCATCAAAAACAGGTCCCGAACATTGTAACGGAAAATTTAAGGCCATACAACTACATGTTATGTCTTTAAATTTTGTTTTATTGACTGTTTTGTATGAAAATTATGGTATTTTTGTAGTTTTTCGAGTAAAATAAATTAGGTGTGTCATGAAAACGTCACTATTACTTATCAAGAACGTCCAGTACGCTTTTCCGAATAATTTAAAGGTAAAAAACTACTTTGCATTGTGAGCCATTATTTTTGTTAAGCACTTTGCGTGAAAAATGTGGTACTTTCGTTGATTTTTGAGTGAATCAAAATTTGGGTGTAATGAAAACATGACTATTATTCTTCAAGTATGTCCCTCAAACTGCTACGAACATTTCAAGGCTAAAAAACTACATGTTATCGTTTTAAATTTAGTTTTGTTGACTAGTTTGTGTAAAAAGTATGGAATTTTCGTAGTTTTCCGGGTAAAACAAATTAAGAGTGTAATTAGAACATTTTCATTGTTCATCAAAAATGTCGAGTACAATCCTACGAACAATTTAAGACCAAAAAAACTATATGTCATCGCTTTGAATTTTGATTTATTGCTTATTTTATGTGAAAAATAGGGTATTTCAGCAGTTTTTTGAGTAAGGTAAATTATCAGTGTACTGAGAAATCACTAATTTTGCATAAACATGTTCACTCTAGCTCTACGCATGATTTAGAGTCGAAAAAACCATATGTCATCGCTTTAAATTTTGTTTTATTGATCAATATGCGCAAAAACTGCGCTCTAAAAAAAACTAGGAAGTGCCTTTTGCTTAATAACTTTGGGTAGACGCATCTATTTTATATTTTTTTGAATGGACGATGATCTTGAAACCTGTCCGGTTCCATCACAAAAAAAAGTTTTGAAATCGGTTGAAAAACGGCCGAGAAATGCCTTGTCAAAGTTGGACTTCCGACTTTTTTTGGACCCTTGGTAGTTTAGGAGTTAATCTATAATTTTATACATGTAAAAAATAGCTTCCCACTGAAATTAAATGGTTTTCACGCTACTGGATATGAGAAAATTGCCTAGGTGATTTTTTAGGAATGGGGCTGTCCATAAACCACGTGGTCATTTTTTTTTGGGACTTTTCAAACCCCCCCCCCCCCACCCCCCGCGTGGTCATTTGTACATACAAAATTTTTAATTTATCCATACAAAATTGTCATCTGGCTGAACAACCCCCCCCCCCCCTTATGACCACGTGGTTTATGGACAGCCCCTATGTTTGCACCCTTCAGGCACATAGAAAAGGCGTCAATCGAGGCTGTGTATCAAATTCTCAGTAAAAGGCGTGGGGGGGGGGGTTGTCTACTACGTGAAACTTGAGAGGGGTTTAACTCCCAAAACCCCTTTCTTGGGTACGAGCTTGGCATCCTAATATAGGGTAATTTTGGGTATTATCGGCAGATGCTCCTTCATTTGGGATTTTTTTCTAGGGATCTTTGCAAACGCTTATCTCTACGTTTCTCCAGGTATTCCTAAGGAATACTTTTCGTCCACAGATTTATTTAGCAACACTTTCAGAAAATCGTCCACGATTTCTCCAAGAATTTTCGAATGAATTCATCAATATGTTTTCCAATGAAATACACCAAGGGTTTTCCGAGAAGTTTTTCCAGGTATTTCTCCATGAAGTTGTTAACAAATCCCTCCTGAGATTCCTTCATGAATTTTCCTGGGATTGTTTCAAATATTCCTGGAGAGATTCACTCAAAAGTACTTCCTAAGATTTCCACAGCGATACTAATGAAGATTTCTACAGAATTTCCTGCTGGGATTCCTCCTGCAATTCCTTTGCGAAGATATTTTTATCTCTAGAAACTTCTCCAAATTTGTAGGGGATTTTTCTTCACGAATTTCAGCAAGGGATTTCTTCAAAAGTTTTTCCATTAAGTTTATAAGCAGTTCTTCAAAAAATTATTAATTCTACAAGGATTTTCTTTTGAAATTCTTCCCAGAATTTCTGATTCCTCCAGACATTCGTACAAGTATTATTTAAAATACTCCTGCTATTTCATCAAAAATATCTCCTGAGATTGCTTTAAACAGCCCTAAAGACTATGTTCAGAGTTTCTTCCTGGGATGATTCAGAATTTCTTCAAGAAATTGCTTAGAACTCCTGAAGATTTTTTCGAAGAATCTCTAAAGGACTCCTAGAAGAAATTCTTGAAAATTTCTTGAAAATTCCCTGAAACAATTTCGGAACTTACTTCTGGAGCAGTTCCTCCCGAGCAGAAGGGAATACCTTACAAATACCATGCAAAGAGCAAACTGTGCTCTAAGACCTGAAATCGTTATTGCTGGGTTATTTGACAAAATGTTACGAGAACATCACAATAACAATTGGAAGTATTTGAGCAAAATTTGGTATTCGTGTGGTATTTGTTGATTTAGCAATGGAAATAACAGAATAACAAGTTTTGTTATTCCATGGACCTATAGAAAATATGTTCAACACTTGTTATTACTTTGTTATTCAATACCTTCTGGATAACAAATAGAGCGCTAAAAAATCTAGGTATGCATTCGTTATCGGAGTAACAAGACTTGTTATTTTCTAGGTATTATTCATAAGATATTAAGGTATTCGTTTTTGTTATTTTGCCTCTTAGTACCACCTAATGAATGGTCCACCAAGGTATTTTAGTATTTAAGATTAATACCTGTATGTTATTCACATGCTATTCTTTTCTGCTCGGGTTGCCTACAATAAAACGTTCAGTTGGCCGACTCCAGAGACACGTTCTTCTCCATTTGAAGAATTTGTGCCATCACAAATGGAGGATCATCATCAGGATAAAACGTTGGAGAATACCTAAAGAAACACCTTAAGATACCCCCTTAATTCTCAGGAAAAAAAAAAACATAACCCCAGCAACAAACATGGTTTCAAAACAGTCATGGCAGCACATGTAAGGGTTGCACAGTAAGTCGCAGTGACTGTTTTATAACCATGTGTGCTGCCTTCTAAGGGACTTCTGGAGCAACTCTGCAACTAAGTACAATAAAAAAAGGTCTTGAAATTTCTGGATGAATCTCTGAAAAAATGTCTGCTCAAATCGCAGGCAGAGGTACTGGAGTTACTAAGTAAATCCCTTAATTACCTTTTGAGGGATCTTCGAAGGATTTTATGAAGGAATTCTTGGAAGAACTCCAGGAGATACCTCTGAAGGAATTCTCAGAATATTTTCTTATAGTTTCTGAAGATATTTTTACACAAAACTCCCTAAACTACTACCTAGAGAAATATATGAAAGAAAACTTGCAGGAAAAAAAAACTTGAAGAATTCTGTTTGCACACGCGATCACCCTATAACCACTGAAGAAATGAAAAAAAAAAGAGATATTAAAGAAGTCCTGGAGTAATATCTGCAGGAATTGTTTAGAGAATCTTTTGGTAAAAAAAAAATCTGAAAGAATTCCTGAAGGAACCCGGGCAGAAGTCAAGTACTGACGATAAAAACGTGATATTGGTTTGATTGATATAAGAGGTAAAAGTATTGAAAATAATAGCAAGAAAAATGTTCTTAGGACGTCTGACCAATAGCAAAATTTGCTATTTGAAGATCAACCGAATTGCTCGCTGCTATTGGTTAGCTCTCAAAAGAGCTAAATTTGTTATGATGATGTTGGTCGAGGAGTAAATTTTAGCTATTATTTCCAGTAATTTTATCTCTTATATCAAACAAACCAATATCACTTTTTGATCTCCATAACAAAATATGCTTTTATTGAGTTTTTTTCTTCTGCTCGGGAAGGGCTGAATGAGTCCAAGACAATGTCTGAAGGAATACCTGAACTGAAGAAACTATTGGGAAAACATCCTTCCAAAAGAGTCTCCTGAGATATTTTTAGAGGAATTTCCAAATAAATGCCCGAGTAAATCTCAGAGTAAATGGAACCTAAACGTGATGGTTCCTCTAAAGAAATTCCAGCAATAACTTCTGAAAATGTTACTGGGAAAATTTCTAAATCTTTTAAGGAAAACCATAGAGGAATTTCTGAAAGAATCTTTGTGAAAAGATTTCTCCTGGAATTGCACCTTTTGAAGAAACGTTCGGAGTAATTCCTGGAGAACCCCTAGGAAAATTCGAAGAAGAATTTATTGAAAAATGTCTAGAACAATTTTCGGAGCATTCCCAAAGAAAAACTCGTAGAAAAATTCTGACAACATTCCTGAGGGAATTCCTTCAGAAATGTTTGATGTTTGAAATTCATGAAGGCAAACAAGCACGAACTTATGTAGCAATGCTTAAAAAAATTTCCTATAGCATCCTTTGAGGAATCCCAGAAGGAATTTCCGAAGGAATTTCTCAGGAAACCCGTGGACCAGTTTCAATATGAATCTTTTGAGAAAATGCTTGAGAAACTCCTGAAGTCTCAAGGAAGAATCTCAAGGAAAATTCCTGAAAAAAAGAACACCCTGGAGAAATTTTCCAAATATGAAAATGCATCAACTGGGATGCATTCTTAAGGGATGCTGAGAGGAATCAATGTTGTGTTTCTTCGTGGCTTAAAAAAATGTAAAAGTGTTAAATAATGCTCATTGACTTGGTGCTAGAAATATTTTTAGCTCAGCCAATTATGAACGTAAAACAAGGACAATGTGTAACTATGAATTACGTAATTTAAACACCCTAGTTTTTTCGGCAAAGTTGTATAATTTTTTTTGTATATAATACTAACAATACTAACTAACACCTAACAACTAACAATACTAACTATATTCTGATGGTGTTTTCGGTAAAAAAAAATGAATATCAAAGTACGTTTGTGGCTCTTTGTTTTACTACAGACTTGTTTTGCATATGAATTAAGAATGTGTGTGTCACGGAAAATCAGAGGAAAACGTTTTAGAGTTCACAGGTCTAAGGAGCTGTTCATAAACAAAAGCACCAAATTTTGGCTATCTCAGACCCCCTCCCCCTCATAGACTCCTGTCCATTCAAAAATGTCAAAATTTGTATGGAGCTTAAACTTTGGTCAGACCCCCGTCCCCCTTAGAAGTCTACGTGGTTTATAAACGGTCCCTAATATCATGTAATAGTTTCTAAAAGATCCCTTTGTCGTTAATGAATAATTGCCATAGTAAGCTAACATTGATCAATGTTGATGTTACAGTTATGGTGTTATAAATCAACTAGCCATACCCAAACCTACAAGAAGCAATTTTCAATGGAACCACCCACTAGCAGGCATTGGAAGCACTGGCTCAATTTATGCAATTCCATCCATCAGAGTGTGTGTGACGAGTTTGTTTCGTCTTCCATCAAGGGAATTCCTTAGAGATGGATTGCGTTTTTATTTGCTTCGACAAGCACCAATGAATCGATGAATGCGTTCTTTTTCAGTTGAATACCATTCGATAATAAAGGGTAAGAGACGTCCTTTTATCCAGGGTTCCTGATTTCCACTTTTCATCTTCTTCCCCATTCGAAGACAGTCAGCAGCGAACGGTTGTCGCTTGAGTTCGTGTGTGTGCTTGTCAGCGACGACAGCAAACTCCGGCGAACGGTGGGAAGCCACACTTGGAAATTATTCATTCGTCCACATTCGCATCGCAAGCGAATGCGATTCGTGAGTGATGCGATTGATATTGTGCATACGAATTATTGATGTTTTCGAATTATTTTCTTTGCTAATCTAGCATTTCAGCGACAATACAGTAAAAATGTATGCATTACATGCAGAAATTCTCTTCCACTTATGATAATAGCCGCTTCGATCGCTCACCAGTATTCTTCACCATTCGCCATTCATTCATTCGCTTGCGATCCAAGCTGCGACGAATGGCAACGAATATTCATGTCAAGCAGATGGCTCATCGCTTCCCACTGGTGATGGGGTTGCTTGTTTGATCACGACGATCCGTTTGCTGCATCTTTCTCGATTCGCTTCAGCAAAGAGGAGTGAATATGAATGGAGTGAGGCGAATATACCGATCCTTGCTTTTATCCATGCACCGCAATAAATTGTTTCTTGTTCACACTCTTTTTGCGTCTCTACAACTACCCTTCCCTGCGCTCGATGTCTCTTCGTTTGGTTGATTTTTTTTACGAAATTATGAATATGAATGACTACCTTATTTGCTTCGACCTTTGTGCTATCCATTACCTGTAAAGAGAAAAAGATACAAATTAGAAAACAAATATTACGACAGAGCATACAGGGGATAGACAAAATGATCGGGACAGGCAAAATTTTCACTTTTCAAAAAATGGTCAAATAGCTGTAACTTTTTGAAAAGTGCATCAAAAAATCTAAAATTTTTACTGTAAGTTGATAAACTAGTTGTGTATCAATGGTCTAATTTTGGGGAAGATCGGGCTATTCCACGTGAAGTTAGAAATATTCTAGAAAAAGTCATAACTATCCGATAGCCAAATTTGAACTGTCATATCTCCGGATTCAATGAACCAAATACAATGTAATTTTAAATAAGCGTTTATGACTTATATGATTAACGTAGAGAAACTTTTAACGTTACCTAAAATTGTTCACACATGGAAGAAAATTATAGCGTTTGGATTATTTTTCTGATAAAACACCAAATTATTGAAAATTTCAACATCGTTTCAAAATTTGAGATGGTAATAATAATTTATTTGAATTCCCTCTAATTGACTTTTCAAAAAGTTACAGGTGTTTGACCATTTTTTGAAAAGTGAAAATTTAGCCTATCCCGATAGTTTTGTCTATATCTTAACACCAAAACATTTGTACATGTCGCTGTATGATAGTTAAAACACAATTAAAAATAATCTCTGGGTCTGCCCGAGTTAAAGCTGGGATATTATAGTTTTTTTTTTGGGGAAATAGCTGTGTGACAGAGAGTGCACGATGATGTGTGGATACCGGGCATAACGTGACAGATTGTGTGTTGATCGCTCTGGAGATGATATAGCACAGGTCGCGGGTTGCATAACGTGCCCGGCCGATGAATGGTAGGATGTCAAACAATGAATTCATCCATCCAGACGGTTACCAATCATATCTATCTACGAGCACATAAAGTTTCCTCCTATAGAGAAATAGATAATATTTACACATATTGCCCATTTTACTGCCATTTTACCATATTTACTGGTATGTCTGAAATAAACTGGAAAAACTTGTAATTAAAAGGCACGTTTAATAATGTTGCTAATTGACAAATTGGGAGATGAAATTTGCGAAAAAAAATCACGTTCTGGTGGGATTCGAGCCCACGACTCCGTATTCGCTAGACCAGCGCTTTAACCAACTAAGCCACAGAACTAGTAATGATTCTACGGAATACAAAGCCAAACTGACTCCACTTAACAAGTTTTTCCAGTATGTTTCAGACATACCAGCAAATCTGGTTTCATCTCTCAATTTGTCAATTAGCAACATCTCGTGCCTTCTAATTACAAGATTTTCCAGAAAATTGATAATAGTTTCGAATTTTCAAACGTGTAGGCGTCATATGAATATACATGCGTTGTATATGTATAGAAGAAGGAGAAAGTAGATAGAAAGATACAAAGCTGGAGGAAAACGACAGGCCAGGTTTTGAACCCAGGACCATCTGCATACGAATCAAAAACGGTTACGGGTGTTTCATACCTTGTTCAAAACCAAAAATGACTTGCTGTGAAGCAAAGTATAAGGTGCGCAGCTGACGAAGAGAAACCACCAAGGCTATTGTTTCAAGTGAAAATTGCACCCAAAGCAACCATGAATCCAAAACAACTAAAAAACCACCTATCGGAAGCTTAATGAGACGGAATTTGACCTTCTCCCGCACCAGTCCTATCCGAATGCCCTCCGGCATCGACTAGTAGCAAATATCAGACTATCGCGCGGTCGGACGATCGGTTCCGTTTCGGTGAAGTTCAACTGGATGGAACCAACACCAAAAGGTGCAGATTTCGGATGCGCACGAAACTGGAAAACGAAACTTGGAATGGAATGGAATTGATGTATTTTCTTTCTTACATTTCGGGTCGGGGCTAAGTTTTCATTATCTGCGTAGGGAAAGGGCGCGCTTTTGTGCGCGGAGAGGTGAAAATTTGGTTTCTTTTTTTTTTCGCTTTCAACTACTAAGCAAGGTGGTGTACTTAATGAAGGGAAACCGTTTTCGGGCTGGGATTAATGGTGTATTGATGAGGGAGATTAAAAGGTTTAGAAAACTGATCGCATTAGTTTGATATGATGGTTGGGGATGGTAAAACCCTTTTTTTTCAATTGGATAGGTTTAAGAGCACGATCAATTTCCATAATCAAATTCAATTTCTGACGTAGTGGACGTGCATGGAGCGGAATTGATGAGATGGTTAAAGTGTGTACCTTACATGCTGAGACCCAATGATTCCCACTTCTGAGAAACTCACGAAATGTGGGTCTTCCCGGGTAGAGGCAAAGAGCAAACCAAGGACAAAATAATAACAAATTTTACCATCTTATCTCATTTTACCATTCCTATATTATTCATGAATAGCACCAAAAAACTCCCTAAGAACAAAAATATTATTGAATTACAATAAATAATTGAATAAAAACAAAATATGCAAAATGATTTATTCTGAGCAGCATCATTAGTAAAATAACATCCCAATGGCATATTTTGCAATTATAACTTGTTTTGTTATTGATGAGTTGTTTAGTATTTATTTTATTTGAAACAGAAGATGCCCGGCGCCGTTATTGTACCGTTAAAGAGAGCTTCTGAAGCGTGCACAGTGAGAATGTTGACCACTCCCAGTCAATTATTCAGTTGATTCATTATGCAACTGTCATTGGTTCGGATCAATCACGGAGTAGCAACCATAGATATGTGCAGTCAGTCTAAGCTAAGCTAAAGCTATTTGAAATAGAAGATTGATGAAGAGCAAATTTTGTTATTGGTTTGTTAGGAATAAGAGCTGAAAAAACTAAAAATAATAACTCATTTTGTTCCAGAAAAAAGTAAATAATAACTAATTTTGATATTATAAGATCAAACCAAGGACAAAACATTTCTGAACTTTACAATGCAGTTTTTTACCAATCATAAGAACAAATTTTACAATTATGATGATCTTTTTTAAAATAACTTATTTTGTACTTACTTTGTTCTCAATAACTCAATAATAACTTATTCAGTTATTCTTTATTTTGAAATATTTTGTCCTTGGTTTGTTCTTATAAGGATGAAATAAGTTATTTTCCGGTTCAAAGTCAGTTATCAATTTTGTTCTTTTAGCTCTTTTTCCTAACAAACCAATAACTAATTTTGCCATTCAGCTATTCATTTTTAAAGGCAAACAAAAAAAAAGTCTGACAATCAACAAATCCAGACCCTGTCGTGATGAATGTCCGTCTACATCACAGGGGCTGTTCCAATTCGTGTAGACCTTTTCATGACTCCCGAAACTTAATGCCTTAGCAAACCGAAAAAATAAGAGAACACCTATATCTTATCTTCCGTTTTCCTCTTGTTCCTCCTCTTCCTTCCCACGAAGGAATCTTTTGTTGTGCCATCATGACGACGACGTCCGTCGTCTATGGATGACGAACATCACAAGGTGGAGCAGCAGCAGCACAATGAATTAGGTCAGCAGTGCGTCCGCGAGCGACCACAGTGAGTGGTTCGCGGGTGCTTTCGGACAATGGGAATGTTTCTGTTTTGGAAGACGGGGGCTTGCCCGCGAAATTATCGTTGAATAACAACGAGGGAAAAAATGTTAGGAATGGTCCCCGGAGGGGTTTTTTCTTGTGGAGTCCGGAATTAGAACAACTTTGAGGCTACACGTAGAGGTTGGGATTTCGTGGGGTAATTATGTTTTCAAATCGTGGCTGGAGCTGTCTAGATCAGACTTGGGATTTTGGATAGATAGAAGAGGAGGGTTAAGACAATGACTAAACGCCGGGTCTGGACAGTAGCGATTAGGGAAATTCTGACGACTGCAATTATAGTTATCTAAAAGCATAAAACGTCTGGAGATAATGGTTTTGGACGTTTTCAGGTGTTGTCGAATTAAAGCAATGACAGCTTTTTGGAATAAATTTCCATAATGTAGGAGTAAGAAGTTCTGCTTTCTAAGACAGAAGTTTAGAAGATAGACGAGAGAAAAGAAGTTGCAATCAAAAAGAGATGTTATTAGTTTGTTATCTCTCTCCCAGCGATCTAAACATTATCTTCAGTAAACCCACATTACAGTATCAGCGTCGCAAGCACACCAATTGAGACCTCAATTCCCCGCAAATTGCGCACTCTCTAGTAGCACTTTCGCGTTGACGTAACGATTGATCTACTTTTGGTTTGAAACTCTCAATTTGCGACCGCCCATCGAGTCTACTAAAAACAGCCCTCCCCGATGATCAACTTCAACTTCAACATCTGCGCGAGTGGTAGCAGCAACACGTCCAATTACCAGTGACAATCGCATCCGACCCGATCGATCGATCGATCGATCGATGATCAGACGACCGGCCACCACACAGAGAGCTCGATCGAGTACGCGCGATCAGAAAGAAAGCAACAACGCATCATAACAACAGGCCGAGACAAATTGATTTCGGCCCTCTTGCCCGTCGTGGTGTGCGTAGAAAGAGGTTGGGCAGCTGGCTGCGAACTGCTGTCAGGCTTGCTGATCGTTTGCCACCGGAATTGGGTCCGGTCCGGGACCAGGCCGCGCGGCACTTGCACCTCTGCCACACTGCTGCAGAGCAGACAGCGCTTTGACCGTCTCCGTCAGTTTGATTACAAATCAATTTTCAGCTCACCCAGTTGAGACCTCAGCAGCAACAGCCGTCAACTCCGTCAGTCAATTTCCCCCCAATTTTCGTACTTTTAATTTCCTCTGCAGCGACTAAAATCGTTCGAGTGGTCTCCTCTGGTATGACCAGATAAGAGTGAGGTTGAATCGCTGCGAGTTACCCGATGAAAATGGGGTCTCGCGAAATGTGTTGTTGAGAGAGCTTTGGATTGGGGTCAATATGTAGAACATTGTTATTACCGAGGGCAGATGTTGCGATCTAGACTAGAGTCGTCTATTAAGAGAATTGGGGTTGTCGCATCAATCGTTTTGTTGCAATTGTTAAG
The DNA here is from genome assembly GCF_035046485.1 of Aedes albopictus. Classification (NCBI taxonomy): domain Eukaryota; kingdom Metazoa; phylum Arthropoda; class Insecta; order Diptera; family Culicidae; genus Aedes; species Aedes albopictus. The sequence continues at coordinate 29,482,831 of NC_085137.1, forward strand.
GTAAAATGCAGACTTGTTACATTAACCCTCTAATGGATACCTGTGGTCCATTTGGACCCCAGGCAACTTTGGAGTAATGGCAAACAAGTTGAGTATAACATATTGACATCATTTTTTCAATATCTTTAAACTAGACCTAGTTCTATTATTTAAGCAAAAATAAAGTTGATTTCATGGCATACTTTGATTTTTATTCCATCAAAGTTGAACAGCGCGATTTTGTATACCTGGGGTCCATTTGGACTCCAAATAGAATTCTCTATATCTTTCGATTCTGATGTTTTAGAATATTCATGTCTTCGGCAAATTTGTTCGATAAGTCATGCGCCATCTGGCGGTGAATTGGTTAATTCGAAATTTCTTCACTAGATGGCACTATTTGGCATAAACAATTTAAACGAAATTATCGGAAGATCCAGAGCTTGTAGAAGCGTCACGTCTTCGAGAAAGTTGCTCAGTAAGTCGAGCGCTTACAGATAATGGACCGATTGATTCGTGGTGCTAGTGAGCATATAAATTTTGTACATATCTCATATATCATTGGATCCTTATCACTTAGAAAGATGATGCCTTCGAGAAAGCTGTTGTGTTTGTCAATTACTACCAGATGATGGGCCGTTTGATTTGAAACTCCACACATAGGTGGCGCTAGTGAGCATGCGAATTTTACATCTCATATATCTAAAGATCCTGATCACATAGAAAGATGGTGTGTTCGACAAAGTTGTTTCATAGGTCAAGTACTTACAGATGATGCAAAGTTTAATTCGGAAATGCACACATAGGTGGCACCACTGAGTATGCAAATTTTATACTTTAAATATCCCAAGGTCCTAAAAACTCTCTTACCGTCTCTAATAGCTTCAGCAAAGATATTTGGTATGTCAAGAATTTACAGATAATGGACCGTTTGATTCGAACCTCTGTCACTAGATGACGCTAGTGAGCATACAAATTTTTATTCATGTTTACGCCAGGATTATTTAGTAAAATTGAAGATTCTGCAAATAAGTTGCAAAAACTAAATGATGAGTCGTTTTATTCTGAATTTTGTTCATAGGTGGCGTCAGTGGGCATGCAATTTGTGGATGCCAAAAAAAGCTAAGAGACATCCCATCTTGTGATATCAGAGACAAACAGACACAACAATAACACAATTTCTCACCCATATATCTCAGGGTTTTGATTACTTGGAGTGTTGGTGTGTTCGGCAATACTGTTGACTAACAGTTGATGGGCCGTTGGATTCGACTAATAAGTGGCGCTAAAGAGCCTACATTTTTTTAAATCTCAGGACGCTGGTTACTTAGAAAGATGGTTTCCACGGCAAAACTGTTTGGTAAGTTAAGAGCTTACAGTTTGATGATGCAAAATTTCATCTCTAGGCGGTGCTAGTTACAAATAGGTTATAAATAGGTTGCAAATGATTAAAACTTCTGAAAATGTATTCAACAAGCTGTAACTTTTTTTTTCTCTTCAGACGAATTTGAGCCAAGACAAATGGTAAATAAAGACCAATTTGTTAGACATAAATTTTTTAAATTTCATTAAACTTTGTTAACTTAACCCTGAGATATATTAGTTTACTGGACTGTAGCGAAATTAGAAGAATTTTACTAGAAACACTTCAACCTCACGTAGAGTTAACTAATCAAGCCGGTCGATTAACTATAAGTCGTTGATCTACCCAACAACTTTGCCGAAGACTCCATGTTTCTTTGAGTTCAGAATCCTAAAATATATGACGTATACAATTTGCATGCTGACCAATGCCATCTACGTATGGCGAATTTCCAAATTGAACGGCCCATGGTCAGTAAGTACTTGGCCTACGCAACAACTTTTCCGTAGACTCCATCTTTCTAAGTGATCAGAATCCCGCGATACATGAGATATATGAAATACGCGTGCTCAGTAACACCACCTATACGTGGAGTTCCAAATCAAACGCTACATCACCTGTAAGACCTTGACGTACCCAACAACTATGTGCTCAAGATCTTGATATATGAAATATAAAATTTGCACGGTTAGTTGCACCATCTATGTGTGAAATTTTCAAACAAATGGTCCATCATTAGTAATCACTTGACCCTATAAACTACTTTGCCAAAGACACCAAATTTCTATGTGGTCAGGATATTGATATAAATGTGATCATATACGTAATACTTACATGCTCACTAGCGCCACTTATGTGTGCAGTTCAGAATCAAACTGACGAGCATCTGTCAGTCCTTGAGCAACTCAACAACTTTGCCGAAGATACCATCATTGTAGGTGATCAGAATCCTGAGATATATTAATATAAAATTTACACGCTCAGTAGCGCCATCTATGTGTGAAATTTTCAAAAAAAAATGGTCAATCATGAGTAAACACTTTACTTAATAAACAACTTTGCTGAAGACACCAAGATTCTATGTGGTCAGGATCTTGGTATATATCTGCTCAAATACTCACACTAACCCTCGAGCAGTCGCGTCTTTGACTACCTGCAACAACGCCACGCTCACGCTATGTACCAAATGCGTGCATTTTTCATGGTGCGTGTACTCAGTACACGACGCGACCACTCCTGGGTTTATACTTGCTCACTAGCTCCACCTATATATGAAATTCCGAATTAAACGGTCCAGCATCTGTAAGTCCTTGACCAACCCAACAACTTAAATCAGGATCATGCGATACAGAAGAACAAATTTGGGGTCCAAATGGACCCCAGGTTTCCGAAATGGATCATTATTTAAGGTTTCCTGTAGAGGGTTAAACACGTGATCATTTCACATTTTCAGTAAGATGATAGTAAGGCAGAATTTGAGTATTGCTTACCAGCGGCGACACTGGAAGAAAACTTCAGCTGTTACCTAAATCTATCCTAGAGGAAAAATTATTTGCTTGTAGATGGAAAAGGTTTTTAATACATTTAAAATGGGCACGATTGGATCGAAGAACTCAGGTTGTATGACATCCTAACTTCAGAGTTACGGATATGATTAACATTCTGATTCATCTGCCAGGCACGTTATTCAACAACTTTTACGGGTAGAGAAATCCTAAAAGTGTGAGTTGAGATCGTCTTCGAAATTCGAATGTATTACGTGTTAGGTACGTGTTATTTCACCGGACAGTCGTCCTAAGCATAAAAAGTACTCTCACAAATCATGAACATCTATGTAACAATGTTTCAATCTGTAACCCCACTTGATACGAGAATACGATGCTGTCTCCTCTATGACTATTTGGATACACCAAACAACCGCGGAAAAGCTCGGCCATAATAAAGAAATAAAAATCCGTCGCACCGTGCATCATTCCATTAGTAGAGAAAAGCCGCGGCCTCGTTGTTATGGTTGGGTGGTGGTGGTGGCCCCCGGAAAGCAAACAACAATATGAGTGCTATCCCAAATTTTTGTTGTTATTTTTATCGATGCCATTTTTGGACCCATCATCACCAGTAGAAATGGTCGTTTCTGCGTCATCCTTCGGTGCGCCTATCTCTCTTTCTAGAGAGTCCAATCCATTTGGCTTACTGGCGGCGGTGGACGAACAAAAAAAAAGAGTTAAGAAATTAATTCAGTTGATGTGCTGCTGTACATAAACACGCTGATAGAAACGTATGTTTTCTTTTGCCTCCGCTACCACCGCCGGCGTAGTGATTGAGGTTGCAAGCTTTTTGGGTTTCCAAAAGTGATTTTGAGTTGTGTTCCGCCATTTCTTTGGTTTCAAAGGCGGTAATGTTTCGGCTTGGTAGAAAGTTTTTTTTGCTCATTTCTTCGTTTTGCTCATTAACATTCTGTTATAACAATAATTCGTGCATTGGATAATTATGCAATTGATTAATCGAGTGATGTAGGTCCTTTGGGCGTCGCATCAATCTTAAGACAACAGAGAGATTGCATTAGCATTCGTTCCTGTGACTTTTGTGGAGTTGCAAAGGGGCAAGAGGTCTGCAAACATCGAAAATAGCTAACTGCAAGGACGTGGCCGGTGACGTTTCAAATCCTAAAATATTGTGACACTTAACTATACATTCCACTCAAAGAGGGCTGAAATTTTATACTGTAAACTAAACCAAAGGAAATCTAATTGGCCAAAATTTGTCGATAGAATATTTGAATGTCTGCATGTAGACTGTTTCAGAAATTATAAATACACTTTGTTGATTAAATTAAATAAACTGTTCTAATGATTTTTACCAACTTCTTTCAGAGTATAGCATATTGTACTCCATATTTTTATATTTCCTTTCAATTGTCTTGATATTTTAAGGAACAGTCGAGTTCTCTAACAAATAACTTAATTTTTCAAATTTGCATTTGCACAAAGGTGTTTTTTAATGATTTCAACATTATTTATCACTAAGTATCAAAAATTATCTAAATTTTATCACATTCGATTTCTCAACAAGTTGTCTAAGGAATGCCTTGACCAAAATTTGGGAAAAATCGATAAAGGCATTTCCACAACATTTTTTCGGAGATCAAGTTTCTTATTTTTTAAGGTTTTCTACGGAACATAAGAACTACCACACAGTTTTTTAGCTTTCATGAACGCATTTAATCTAAACAAACTTTTTTTTTCAGCTCATTCGATCCTTTGATGGCAGAGCTTGTCATACCATAAAAACGAATGCAGTAAGCAGTAATTAAGACATTCGTTTGCTTAACGTTTGTTGCTACTGGTGTTGTTGAGAAATTTGAAACAAAAAATTTTGTATTGAGAAGGCCCGTAATGGTGTTTTTTAATCAAATATTCCATTAAAAATTACTCTTACCAATCGAGAAATATATTTTATTATCGATACAGCAATTTTTATTGTGTTTGGAAATTAAATATTTTATCTGTGAGATTTTTTTTCCTTTCTACTATGCTACATTGTCTGGCCACTTTGTGCAACTTTAAATTTTAATCATCTAGTTTACAGTGCCCTATTTTTTAACTTTTACCAGAAACATCAACAAAATTGGTATTATTTGCTTCGTTAGCATGTTTACTATAAGACCTAGAAGAAACTTTTTTGGATATTGAGCCCAAATTGAAATGGCAGTTAATCGTTAGTGTATTTATAATTTCTGAAACAGTCTATAAATTTCAAAGTACAATTCCTAGAATTATTCTTGATAGACTTTCATAAATAAGTGAGAAATACTTTTAATTGTTATTGGTATTGTCATTCCCGGCTTAGAGTCAAAGACGTCAAAAGAGACAAAACGTCGAAAGAACGTGAGTGAGTTCTCTATTCTTTTAGAGGAAACCCATTCTTTCCCTTTTCGACGACTTGCCCTTTCGATGTTTTTGCATTTGAAGTTTTGTCTTTTGACGTTTTGTTTCCCAACCATATCATATTTTTCTTATTTTATCTTATATATAAAAAAGTAACCTTTGTGAGTTTTTCAAAACATTTTCCCCACCACTGTAAAAGTACTATATGAGTGAGACATCTTCCTGCGAATCCTTCAGAAATGTCTTCAGAAACATTAATACTTTCGAAATTTTTTCCAGCATTTCTTTCAGAAATTCCATCAGAGATTTTTTTGGAAATTTGTACACGAAAATCATCAAATATTCATCTAGGGGTGGTGGGGGTAAAGTGGACAGGTGGGGTAAAATGGACAGGATACAGCTTTATGGCTTTTATAGTTTTTCAAAATGTTTCAACGATTGAAGCTTATGCCTAAGCATGAATCATTATACTTTTGCTGATCTTGAACATTAAAATCAAATAAACCTCTTCAAGATGACAAAAACTTTAAAACTCACGTGAAAAATCGGAAATGATGTAAAATCTGCTTATAACACTAGTTTACAGCATTTTTGAACTCGGTAAGCTGATGATCATTTTTGGTGAAAAATCATGCCCTGAGTTCGAGAACGCGAAAGAAAAAAATTACAGTAGAGCGGAATTTTTTTCGACTTTCCATACAAGGTTGATGATTTGAAATCGATTTTTGTTTTATTTTTAAGCAAAGTCGCTCACTTCAAACATCTCATTCTCCGTAATCAATGCTCCGATTGAGCTGAAATTTTTACTGTAACTCGCCTACATATGATATGTCAAATAAACGTCGAGAAAGAATTTTTAAGTTGTTTTTTTCTTACTGGAAAAACTTTTAATTAGAAGGCACGAAATGTTGCTAATTGGCAAATTGAGAGATGAAATTTGTGAAAAAAATCGCGTTCTGGTGGGATTCGAACCCACGACTCCGTATTCGCTAGACCGGCGCTTTAACCAACTAAGCCACAGAACAGGTAATGGTTCTGCGGAATAGAAAGCCAAACTGACTCCGAAGCCGCACCGTGAACACTCCTGTTACCTGTTCTGTGGCTTAGTTGGTTAAAGCGCCGGTCTAGCGAATACGGAGTCGTGGGTTCGAATCCCACCAGAACGCGATTTTTTTTCACAAATTTCATCTCTCAATTTGCCAATTAGCAACATTTCGTGCCTGCTAATTAAAAGTTTTTCCAGTATGTTTCAGACATACCAGCTAATCTGGTAAAATGCCAGAAAAATGGGCAATATGTATCATTGTGTTTTTTTCTTATTGATAAAAATACATTTCTTCAAAAAAAAATTTGGGCATTTTGTCAAAATTTAAGAAGATTGTCCCTAAAACTCGCCAATATCTTGAATTTCATCAATCTGACGCAAAACCTGTTTTCAGATGATCGAATGATATTGTATTCAGCTTTAAATTTATGGAAAAAGATTTAAAATTGGTTGAACAAAACGCAATATATTTGAATTTTAGTAAATTACATATTTTGAAAAGTTGCTAAACTCGATATTGAGCTAAAACTCAAAAACTGTTCTACTTTAAATTTTTTGAAGGTCGGTTTCGAAATCAGCACTAAATTGTGCCTCAAAAATTTTGGTCGTTGACAGAAGTTCACGATTTTCGTTTTATTTTGAAAACTTGTGTAATTGCTAAGGTTTTCTCGTAAGTTATTTTCAAATTATTACAAGTTCTACACCCTAAACCAATAAAGTCCACGTAGAAGAATATATTTGAACGAAAAAAAAAATAGGTTTTGTAAAAAAAAAAGTTTTGGAATTTTTTTTAACAAAATCTGGCCGTGGGGGTAAAATGGACAATCGGTTCAAATTTCACCAAAATTTAATGTTTTTTTTTGCAAACTTCAGAATCATCAGCCGTCATACCTATCGTGAGATAGTTGAAGTAAAAAGTTATAAAAAAATATTTTATACCAACAAAATATAATTTTCATCCAAAACAGTGCTTGTTTTATACACTATTTTTACAATAATTATTTAAGTATGTTTCAAAGTTTGTATTAAAAGTTTGAAAACAACAAAATAAAGGTATCGTATGAAATTTGATAGTTTGTATTTAAAAACATAGAAACAATATGCTGTTATTTAACTTTTAACGACTTGTTCATTTTACCCCATTGATTGTCCATTTTACCCCCACCAATTTTTTTCACGCTATTTTGAAGCACGATTTGATGAAGAAAATAACCAAAGAAAACAATATTTTTTAAATGCAACCCCTTACAAGATTTCTAGAGTATAGCATTACCTTCCATGTTTCTCGGAAAAGCAGATGGATTTTGCCGCATTTCCGCGGGAAACGACCAAAATGCTTAGGTTGTCCACTTTACCCCCACCACCCCTACCTAGGGTGACAATGGGTATTTTCGGCAGGTTTGTTCTCTTCGTCATGGGGGGTTTTTGTCAGCCAAATTGCCTGAAACTTGGCCATATAATTCAGCTTAGTTGGGAAGGATTTGAGACCAACTCTGAGTTCAATAGGTTTTTAAAAAACCCCAAAGACGAAGAGAACAAAACGGCCGAGAATAGGCAATTTTCCCTATATCCTCCAAAGATTTGTTCAGAAATCCGAGTGGGTTTCAGAAAATCTTCCAAATATTACCTTCAAGGACTCCTGCAGAAATTTCACTAAAGGTTCCCCCAGAAATTTCTGAAAGACTTCTTTTTGAAAATTAAAAAAAAATCGAAAAATTAATTCTTTTTAACATTGACATTCAACGTCAGAATTTCTTCCATGGTTTCCTTTGAAAACTTCTCAAAGGATTCATGTGGCAATCTTTTCTTTTTTTTAAATTTCTTCTTTGGAAATTCCTGGCTTCCACGAAGTTTTCCTGGAATTTCTTTGGAATTTAGTCTTAAGATTACTCCAGAAGTTAGAAGTTAGAAGACAGGAGTTAGAAACTCTTCCATGAATCATATAATGAATTTCTTCCATTTTTCTTTCAAAAAACATTCCAGAGATTTTGATTCTGGAACCCTCATTTCTCTGGAAATTCCTTCAGTAAATATTTCAGCGATTCCTCTATGAAATATCGCATGGATTTCTGAGATTCCTTTAGAAATTCCTCCAGAAATTCCTTCACAAAATCTTACAGGCATTCTCAATAGATTCATTCAGAAATTTATCGAAGAACATCTTAGGAAAATCTTCAGTGGATTGCTACCGACAAGAATTTCTTCGGAAATTCCTCCAGGGATACGTTTGAAAAAATCTACCATGGTTTGCTTCCAGATTTTTTTTTATTTGAAATTTGCTTAAAAAATCCCCCATGAACTCCTTCAGAAACTCCTCCGGGTATTCGTTCAGGAATTTCTCCAGCGATTCCTCCACACTTTTGCCAGGGATTTCTTCAGAAAAAACTTCTTAGGACAGAAATCAGTCTTAAGATTACTCCAGAAGAAATTTTCTATGGATTTATTAAGAATTTCCTCCAGAGATTTTTTACAAAATATTTCAGGGATTCCGCAACAAATTCCACAAGGAATGTTTAAAAAAATGAGGATTCATTCTGGAGAAAAACCATAAAAATTCAACCAGGATTCTTCCGGAATTTCATACAGTTTTTTTTTTTCGAAAAATTCTAAGGGATTTTTCTAGAAAATCTTTGTTTTAGAAAAGGTTGCTTCAGAAGTTCCTCGAAAGCGTCCTTAAGAATTTTCTGTTGAACAGCAATGGTTAAATTTTGGAAAATCCTCCATGGATTCCGTGAAAAATGCCTCTCCAAATTCCTTCAGAAATACATTCTTTGGAGGTTATCTTTTGAAACTCGTTCATAGATTTCTTAAAAATCCTTCAGGAATTCCTTAAGATTTTTTTTCAGGAATTATTTCACACATTCTTCAAGGCATTTTTTGAGAAATGTACTCCAGAGATTCCTTCAGAAAACTCCAAGATCTTCTAAGTAAAATCATGAAATTTCACCATAATTTCCTTCAAAGGTTTCTCCAGAAAATTTTTAAGAAAATTTAGCATGGACTGCTTAAAACCCAACCCCACCACCTCACCCACCAATAGCTTATTTAGAAATTCCTGCAGGCATACCTTCAGTCAGATGTTTCACCAGCGATTCCTTTAGATTTTTACCAGGGATTCCTTCAGAAAAAAAAATCCTAAGAGGATTTCTTCAGGAACTCCTACACGAATTTATTCAGGAGTTTCTCCATCGCAGCAGTTAATCTATTCGACAACCATTGTTCGACAGAACAACACTGATCGAATAATCGGCAATAATTGAGTTATAGAAGAAGGTCCCAAATGTGACCGAAGCGTAGGACAAAATTAAATAGCTGTAACTGTAATTTGTGCAGACTGGAAAAGGTTAAATTCTATCGCGGTCGAATCCCAAAACTTTTAGAAAATCTACTAGGAATCTGCAGGAGTTTCTCAATAAAATCTTTCATGGATTGCTTCAAAAATTCCCCCATGAACTTCTTCAGAAATTTCTCCAGGGATTCCTTTAGAAATTTCTCCAGCGATTCTTTCAGATTTTTGCCAAGGATTCCTTCAGAAAAAGGTTCAGAAAGTTTTTTTTGAAAACTTCTCCAGCATTTTTTTTAGAAAAATCTTCCGTTGATTCATTAAGGAATATGTAGTTTTCCCTGCACAAGCTCCTTTAAGAGTTTCTCCCGGTTTTATTTTGAAAATTTCCGAAAGAAAGCAATTTAGTTAGTGTTGCCTTGAGATATTCAGAAAGTGTTCAAGGTGTGGCTGAAAGCATATTCAGAAAGTGCCCAATTTGACTATCTATTCCATAGAATAATTACCTGTTCTGTGGCTTAGTTGGTTAAAGTGTCGGTCTAGAGAATACGGAGTCGTGGGTTCAAATCCCTCCGGAACGCTATTTTTCACAAATTCATCTCTCAATTTGTAAATTGCAAAATACTGAGCCTACAAAATCCATCTAAAAATTTCACCAGGGATTTCTTCTGGATTTTTTTCAGGAACTTCACAAAAATCTCCAGAATTACAAGGAATTTCTTTCTGAATTTGTGGATTTAAAAAAAAAACCTATAGGGATACCAATAATTCATTCAAATCTTGCTCGCAAGACGCAATGTAGAAGTTTTGTCCATGGAGGCGCACCAGTAAGGGCGCCAAAATTTGGAAATTTTGAGTAACCAGCTCTGAGTTTTACCATGACAGTACCGGATGGAACTTGGTGAGCTTTTTCCGATTGATTTCCTGCGCATTCACAATTTTTAACATTTCATCAACTCGGAAGCTGATTCAAAAATACCTATAATCCTACATAATACTAAGTAGTTCAAATTTTCGGCTAGTAATAGTTATAGGGTATGTGTTCCATCAGTAATCTCAGTAATAGTTATAGGGTATGTTCCATCAGTAATCTCACGCTCCCATATTCATCCTATGAAAAAAAAAACGAGTACAGCACCGATTGATTCCGTTCTTTTTGTTTTCATGCGTGCTAACTTCTAACAAAAAATACAAAAATTAGAAACAAAACAACCAACGCTTTAATCCTTTGTTTTTCGTAGGATGAAAAATGGAGCCACATGCTTAATAAGGGAACTAATACACTATGTAGCAAATCTCTGAAGATAAGTCACTGCGAGATAACTCATTTTGTATCGTTTGATTGTTGAGAATATTCTAAACCTGAACAAGTAAATGAGGTATCTTCACGGTTCCAGGTCATTTGGCCTAATGCGATTTGACCGGCCAAACGAACAGGGAGCGATGAACTTAGTGATCATGCAGCTGTTTTCTAAATCTGACTCGAAAGAACAGCCTATAATTCAAACAAGGAAATATCTCTGACAAAAATAAGCACAGTTACAACGGCCTTTAATCTTGTACCGACTTTTCGAACCAGTTGCTGGATAACTGGCACTGAGGAAGATTACATGTGGTAGTCGAAATATCTGTCAAAGGATAAGCAATTAGGGCGGAACTAAAAAGTACAAAACTGATTACACTCATTCGAAGAGTCTTCTAATCCCTAAATGATCAAATTTGATAAAATAGCCTATGATTAATAGCAGGAAATATATCTGATGATCATATTCTAAGCTACAATGTTACCCAGAGTTTCTATGCGCCTCTAAATTCTTTTGATTTTTATTCGGCCAAACGACATTCGGCCAAATGGCCGGATACCAAAAAATAACATAGCATGTCGCGGTTTTGCTTATGGGTTTGTGACAACTGGCTTTATAAATTCTGAAACCTGTGCAGGCCAACACTTGTTACTCTGCAAACCTATGGTATTCATTCCACGATATTGTGAATATTCTAGTCCAGCTATTAAACTATTTACCATTTCTGTTGATCAGCATTATAACAACAATTCTGGAACTGTCTGAAATTTTAAATTGAAAACACCACCCAAAAGGCAGCCCAATGTTTGCACCATTAAACTTATAATACGATCCACGGAAAATTGCCAAATGATCCATTGATAACTCTACTATATTCCATAGAATCATACCATAAAACCATGAAGCAGTCATTTGGATCCATAAAACATTGTCGGATTCTCCCTTCTTTTCGAAAAAATAGCAATAGTCAGGATCTGGGAAACCGAATAGCTACCGGAGGAGTGGAAGGAAGGGGTAAACTGCCCCATTCACAAGAAAGGCGACCATTTGGAATGTGATCAGGGCGATCACTATTTTGAATGCTGCCTACAAAGTGCTATCCCAGATCATCTTCCGTCGTCTGTCACCTAAAACGAACGAGTTCGTGGGAAGTTATCAAGCCGGTTTCATCGACGGCCGGTCGACAACGGACCAGATCTTCACCGTACGGCAAATTCTCCAGAAATGCCACGAATACCAGGTCCCAACGCATCACCTGTTCATCAACTTCAAAGCGACATACGACAGTAACGACCGCATAGAGCTATGGAGAATCACACGAAAACGGCATTCCTTGGAAGCTGGTCAGACTACTCAAAGCAAGGATGAACGGTGTGCAAAACTGCGTAAGGGTTTCGGGTGAACTATCCAGTTCATTCGAATCTAGCCGAGGACTGCGAGAAGGTGGCAGACTCTCAGGCCCGGCTCAAAAGCCGGATACAATTTTCACAAAATCCGGCCAAATTGTGTGTTTTTCGGACGACATGGATATTATCGCCTGTGTTCTATGAGCACCTCCACAGTTATTAACTGGTAAATTTTGCTAATGACCATTTTGCAAATGTAATCTTACCCGTAATCATAAAGTTTCCAATTATGTTCTGAAGTTTTAGAGTTTGATCTTAAGTTAGCATTTCTACATCTCCACTAGGCAGAACAAATTCCATTGCCAGCTGGTCTTGAGCTGGAAGGCGTCACATCGTCGTCATTATATTTCAAATCTGGTCTTCAACCAACATCCAGATGTGATGTGGTGACCTTAAAGCTTAAAACAATACCGTAATGGCGGAAGCAATTCAAACAACACAAACACACACTCCACAAACGAGCCACGACGACTTCCAACCACAAACCAAACGAGAACATTTGTTTATTTTACGATTAGTTGCATACATACCGATCTGCTGGAGAATGGCAAAGGGGCTTAGACTTCGGAGAGGTACTTGAATTTTATTAGCAACGTGGAGCTGTCGCCAGCAGTCGCCACTAGTCTAGGCCATAGTTTATATTTATGCCGGTCGGGTCGGTACCCGACGCGGAGTCCTAAACAGTAGTAGTTGTCGCGATAGTCGTCGCCGACGGTCGTCGGAGTCGTGATGATCGTGAGGCTGTGAGAACTTTCTGCTTTCACCTAGGTAACGTGGAGGAGGCTATCTAAGTCCATAAGGATGCAACATTGTTGATGGAACGACTCTCCCGACCGACAACCCGATCGCGAAAGGAATGAGATTGCATAAATTCAACTACAGCTCGCTCGGCTCGTTTGCATATGTGCGCATAATCTCCCGCGAATGGGGCGTGCGGGTGGAAGATGTAGAACACACGATTTTGACACGGAAACAATCTTTAACGGGGGGTGGGTGGAAGGAAATTTATCGACAGATGGGGTACCGTTAGGGCATGAGAAAGAACTCCTTGATGACTGTTGACTTAATGACTTGGAGCTCGATGAACGCTGATCGTGCTAATTCGATTCCGAATCGGTAATTAACCAACTCTGACATAAAAAGCCCATCGAATGAATCTGTGAATCGAGAGGGGCATATTAGAAAACAAATGCACACTTGGTGCACTACAAAAGTCAATCAACCGCAATCATGGCACTTGGTGATGCGGAGGAGAGAGATGTCGAATAATTATCTCGGAAGACTTGCTGTCTTTTAATGCTAAATTCGACAAAGCGATGTGTTGGGTCTGAAGAGGCCATTAGCGCAGCTAGGTTTTTTTTCGGAGGGATGACAGCTTTATGAATATAAAATTACAAAACCGTGCTTTAATCTTTAGGGATATTGAAAGATATTCAGATAAAATATTTATCGTCTTCCAAAATGAGTTTGGTTGGACTATTTAATCAATATCGTCCAATCAATAATTTTAACAGAAATTGTGAAAAGATCTAGGGAAATTTCGAATGAATTTCATGTTTCAGATATAGAATCCACGAAAAAGTTCCAACATCTGACACGTAATTTAATGCCCTCTCCCGGCCATGCCAGTAGGCTAGTATGTCTGAAAGACAAAGTGCGTTTTGACAAGTCGGAAAAAGACTAACTGAAAAAACCACGGGAGGTATTGTTGGAGAAATTACTTGAGGAATGTCAATAAACCGAAAAAAATCTATGAAGGGACCCAGCAGGGTTTTTGACACAATCCCACCAAAAATCTAGCCAAGATTCCCTGAAGGAATCTTTGAAAGAATACCAGGAGAAATCATTGAAGGAGCTCCGGGTAGAATGCCTGAAAGAATCCTTTCAGGATTTTTAAAGCACTATAGGCAGAAATCCCCGAAGTAGAATACATGATGGAATCCCGACTAGAAAATTATATCAAGTTTGTAACATATTGTGTTATGATGTTATATAAATTTTCAATAACTTATTATGTTATAAACTAGATGCAGGATGATGTTAAAATAACTAAAATTGTAACAAAAAGTACACTGGCGTAATCAAGAAAATAACTTATTGTATTATAAACAGATCAACATTATAACAAAACGTGATATAAATCTTGGTTAAAAATAATTAGTTTCTATCATAATTTGATACAATTTTGTTACAATACTAACTGAATGTCAAAGCTCAAAACTTATGTATATTACAATGAGTTATAAACAGCTTTTATATCATAATGTGATATAATTGAGTTATACTATTTTATGTACACCAAATATTTCAAACAAAAATATAACACAATAAGTTATAGATATCAGGGTTAGTTAGAGGTTAGAACTAGGGTCCCTAGAGGAATCTAGGTATCTCGGCTGTAAGCTAAGCAGGATTCCCCGAAGAAATCATTGAACAAATCCTGGACGGAATTATTGAAGAAATCGAACAAAAAACTATCAAATCCGGCTTGTACATGTCAATGGTTGCTCCTCCGTGATTTATCTGAACTGGTACCAATTGCACTCAGATCCAAATGAATAAGGACTGGGACGCTCCACTTATTCTCAAAGTGCATACATTTTTTATCAAAAAAGGCGCCGGCCAAGACCTTATAGTCAGCTGGGAAGGAAAAGGAATGTTAGAGTGTGATGGTTGTTGTTACTAGAGACCGGGAGCACTCTGCACCCCCACAACCAGAACGGACTAGTGGATTTGTAAGACGGAAAGGATGGGAGATCTGGGAGTCACCGTTGGGTCGGCGATGCGATCCATGGATAGGGTATATTAATAGTGTTCATAAGGTGATAGGTTGTGTGGTGATTACTATGAAGGTCAAGCGGCACAGTTCGCTTTGGTTGCATGGTTTGTAGACGTTATACAGGGTGTTAGGTTCGTGAGTGCAAACTTTTTAAAGGGTGATAGAGGACCATAAATGGTGAAAAAATTGTTCTACGCATATGGTCAAATCTCAACCGTTACGTAGTTATTGAACTTCCCATGTTTTTGACTATCATTGCCTTAACTGGCTATAACTTGAAAATGGCCAAACTTATCGCAATTTTTAGACCCTTATTCGAAAGATTATTGAATTTTTTATTAAATGACATCTTTGAATCGATTGGTTTAGTTAAATAACTAAGTTTTCTAGAGCAAAATTGCTCAAAAGTAGTGTGGTTTAATTGGTTTTTGTCAATTATCTTCAAAACATGCGTAATAAATTAAAATTCTTTCTTTGGCAAAGTTGTGGCCCCTGTTACACTCTACAATTCGTTCTTTGACATCAAATGTCTAGCTCTTAGACCAAGCCCACTCGTGGGCTTCATACTACACACGCAACAGCACGTCGTTAACGATTTTTAATTTCGTTATCCACCCATTTTCGCACCGGTCGTTCGTTTCCATGTGAGTAAAATAATGATCGGTCGCCTTTGCGCACCGGTGGTCTCTATTCTATCCGTACCATCGGTTTTTTGCACTTCTGTAAATCATCGCAATATTTTGTGTTTTTCTATGGTGTTATTGCAAATCTTATTCAGTATAATAATCTGTGCTCATATTTTGAAAGAAGGGGTTTTGAATAAGACTGAAAACAGTTAGTAAAATTTGAACTCAAATAAATAATTCCCTTGGAGATTTGTACCAGTTTTGGTGCGTTTAAAGATATTATTTTCTCAATAATGTATGATTGTATTTAATCTCGGAATTCAAGCAATCTTTTTTTAAATTATGTGTTTGTTGCTTACTGTATGACTTGTAGGTTGAATTTTTATCTAAAGTAATATACATCTCTTCGATATCCATGTTGCCTTTCTCGCAAGAAATTTATCTGAATTTGAGATTTTGAGCATCTTTTTAATAATTAGGTTCATTGAATAATTACATCCCTTGCATTTCCAACACATTTATAACGTAGTTGTCTCCTTTATAACTTCGCGTAGGTCAAGATTTTTGAATCCTGGTCAAAGTAGAAGCTGTCTTCTAACAGTCTGCGATAAGTTTGCGCAACCTTTTTTCATTAACGTGTGCGATCCTTTCGATGCTGGTATATGAATGTTTTGTTGGAAGCAGATTCTATGCGCTTGAAGTAGACTGCGTATTTGTCAAAGTACATAATGAGCCCACTCTCTTTTTTTGGCACTTCATACAACAATTGATGTATTTTAACATCCAACACCTTGCTTTTTCTATAACGAGGAACCTACAATATGGCAGTCCTGTACACCGCCTATTTTAATTGATGAAACTTGGCAGCTCGACTACATTTTTTTAGATTATTATCGGTATGATTAAAGTTTGTTTTTACAAAAAAAAAAATTACTGAAGTGTTTCTATGATATCTGAATTGAGTTAGATACAGTCAAAGCATCTTTGAAAAATCTTAACTACTTTTATCTAATCTTATACATACGCAGTCAGTACGGAATCACCCTGGAATCACCCTGGAAAGCAATCGTGTTACTTTTCTTGTTAATATTGATGCTTGCAGCATATCATAGATATGACACATGCATCAAAGCGGCCAGGTCTACTGCGTTGTATTTACGCGCAAAGATGATTCTTCGAAATACTTGGAGTACAGAATATTTTCTTTCGGCAAGGTACTTCTCGAATTTACAGGTGAGGAAGGATGCGTGGACATATTGTATCAAACGATCCAGATAACATGTAGATGAATATGTTTTAAATATATGAAAATGTGGATAAAAGAGCTGTGAATAAATATGTAATATTGGAAAGATCTCCCCAATTGTTGGGTTGTTTTTATAGATCTAATGTCGAACCTCCTATTCTGTATGATCGGTGTTATTCGCATGGGGTCTTCGCAGATTTTTTTTTCTGCTTTGCCTTATTGTTTCTACAAGGGTAAAGTTACCCATTTCGCACACTTTCTTCCTAATGCCTCGTTTATCTAATTTATATTTTTAAATTTATATTTAATAAACCACCCACTGACGACCACCATTTTCAAAAACAGCAATCAAACCAAGACTCCTTTGCCTTTTTCGAAATATTCACGACAAAACGAAAGGCGAGGCACAGCTCTTTCAAAGCGGGGGATCTCAGCCTGGAAAGTGAAGAAAGAAAACCTTGTGGTCACTTATTACCGTCAAATGGTATCTTTTCGGGTTAGAAAATACATTTTCTAAATGACATTTTCCTAAATGAGCGAAACCAAACTTTACTTGTTGCGTCGCAACCCCGGCTTAAACATGTACGTGTTAAAATAGCAAAACTCACTGAATCACTATTCATTTCTTCATATATTAGTTTCGAAACGACCGGCCGAATCAAAAACTAAAGGTGTGATTATGAACAATCGTAACTATTTTTTATAAGAAAATCAATACATTTTCGTTATGCATGATCCTAAAATTGGCGAAGAAGGGAAAACTTTATTCATAACATACTTAAACAAAGCTTGTCAATTTAAACCTATTATTTTTCTGCGTTTGTATTGTCACTCTATCACAATTGTATGTCAGACAATTTGTTGTGTTATTCGTGTAACGATCTCTGATATTGTTTGGTTCAAAATTTCAAAGCAAGTAAAAATAAAAATTTTAAATATTTGATGCAAACTAAAATAACAATACCTATACAAAAGAAGAAAATCATTCTCTAGAAACTATATACCTGGTAACAAATCCATACTCATGTTCTTTCGTCTCCTCTTTACGCTACCCAGAGAGCTAAACGCGAGAGAGCGCACGAGCCTACGGATAGAGACCGTACTTTGCGTGTCTCTATATTCTAAGCCCTGCTACGAACCGTACGTAAACTTTTCGCTTTCGAGCCCTACTTAGCAGCGACCGGTGCGGTTCGCTTCTTTGTTCGGGGCTCTACTTAACGTTAAAACGCTTGATTGAGCCCATGAGTGGGCTTGGTCTTATCGTTTTCTTGCAATTTGGATTTAGGTGGATTTAGGAAAACGCGATGTTTAAATCGAAATTGCAAGAAAACGATAAGAGATAGACGTTTGATGTCAAAGGACGAATTGTAGAGTGGAACAGGAGCCATACCTTTGCCGAAGAAAGAATTTTAATTTATTACGCATGTTTCAAAGATAATTGACAAAAACAAATTAAAACACATTATTTTGAGTTATTTTGCTCTAGAAAACTTAGTCATTTAACTAAACCAATCGATTCGATGTCATTTGATAAAAAATTCAATAATCTTTCGAATAAGGGTCAACAAATTGCGTTAAGTTAGACCATATTCAAGTAATAGCCAGTTAAGGCAATGAGAGTCAAAAACATTGGAAGTTGAATAACTACGTAACGGTTGAGATTTGACCATATGCGAAGAACAATTTTTTTCACCATTTATGGTCCTCTATCACCCTTTAAAAAGTTTGCACTCACGAACCTAACACCCTGTATATATATACTGTGCTGTGGAAGTTTGAAGTAAGAGAAACGACTTTCTTCAATTCGTTTCTGGTTCTAGCGATGGCTATGAACATGGGATGTATATGTAGAGAAGAGAGAGAGAGATAAAATAGAGAGAAAGATACAAAGTAGAAGGAAAGGGACGAGCCAGGGATTGAAACTAAGACCTTCTGCATAAAAAATAAAAAAAAAAGACCTTCTGCATACGAATCAGAAGCGGTAGCCACTAGTCCACCAAGCCCGCCTGGACGGAATTATTGAAGAAATCTCTTAAAATCTCTGGAACAATTTTTAAATGAATCTCATCAGAAATTCAGACACAAATACCTAGAAAAATCTCTCCAGGATTGCCATCCCATTAGGAATCTCTAAAGGGATCCTTCAGAAACCACGAAAGAAATCATTGAATGAATTTCAGCAGAAATCCCTGAAGGAATGCCGACTAGAATATCCAATGAAAAATCTCCCGAACAGAAGAAAATATCAAATTAATAACTTATATATCACATAACCTGTTTTTATATCTTGTTTTGTTATTATTAAATTATCAAGTCATAACTTCCCCATAATACATTTTGTTGGACAACCTCATTTTGTTATAATAAAGCTATAAGTATACATCCATTGAATATCATTTCAAGAAAATGTTTTGTTGAAGTACAGGTTTTGTTATTATGGTACTATTGTGAGTTTGACTGAGATTGTGCAATATTTGATCAAAAACAGCACAACAATATCAAGTTTTGAAATCAAAACTACATAATTCAAGGTTTACGTCAGTTCCTCTTCTTACTCTTTCTGGCATTACATCCTAATTGGGATAGAGTCGGCATCTCGTCTGTGTTTTATGTGCTTTTATGACCTGCTGGACCTGTGCTTTTATTACCTTGGTGGAGCCTGGTAGCCGTGCGGTTAGGGTCACCAAGCTTCTAATCGCACCATGCTATGGGGTGAGGGTTCGATTCCCGCTTCGGGCGATGAAACTTTTCGTGAGGAATAGTTTCTTCTCCGTATCCACTGGTGCATGCTCCGTGTGTCCCTTGTCTAGTGTTTAAGTTTCATTCAGTCTGTGCAGCCTCTGGCTGAAGACGGTGTCCGCGTCTTTTTTTTTTTTTTTTTGTTCCATTTTTGAATTCAGTTACGAAGGAAACACTAGGATGTTCTGGAGGAATTCTCGGATAAATTCTTAGAGAAACCTTCAGCAGAACAATAAATTCTAAGAGAATATCTCTGATCAATTGATGTAATTATTGGAAGAATCTTCTGAATAATTTCTGGAGCATCCGGATGAAACCCTCAAAATCCTCATGATGCAGGGCAAATGATCGCAGAAATTTCTTAAGAAATCCTTAGAGAAATTCAATGCAGCATTATGGAAGAAATTCTAGAAGAATCTTTGGAAAAAAAAAATACGTGAAAGATTCCGTGAAAGAACGTTTTGAGAATTTTCTGGAAGATTTTTCAGGATAATACATGGAGAAATTTATGACAACCTTCTCAAATAAATTTAAAAAGAAATCTGATGAATATTTTCTGAAAGAATTATCGAAAAAAAATCTGAAATAATTCCGGCAAGAAATGCCTGGATAAAACATAGAAGAAATGCTTGACGAAATCATAAGAGAAATCAATGGAGGAATTTTGAGAAAAATCTTGCAGCCATTTCTGGTGAAATTCCTGAAGGAGTCAACAAAGTGAGTTCTGAGGAATTTATCAATGCTAATTTTGTTATTTATATTGTATTATAACTGACTTAGTTATGAGTTTGATATTATAACAAATTTTACTCACTAATTTGTTATTTAACTTTTTTTAGAATTCACTATTATTAAGTTGTTATTGAAACTTACAAAACGAGTTATTATAATGGTTTTCCAGGATCATTTTTTTTTTGTTATGATGTTTGTTATTTTGCCGCTTGTTACAGACCAGTTTATAACATAATATGTTGTGTTAATAGCGTAAAAGTAACTGATTTGATTATTCAGTTATTTCGCCAAATCAACACATTCTTATGCAGTTGTAATCCCCTTCTGCTCGTGCTTTCAGGATTTTCTAAAGTAACCTTTGAAGGGATCCCAGGAGAAATCCCTACAGGAAATCTCGATGGAACACATGAAGGAATGCCTGGAGAAATGCCGGTAAGAACTCCCTACTCTCTACTCTAATCCTCTACCCTACCCAAACTGTAACCCTATACTCTACCCTCTATCCGAACCCTCGACGATTCTGTCCACCCTACTTTCTACTGTAATCATCTTTTCTACGCTCTACCTTAACTTCTATTGTATCCTTTACTCTCACCCTTTATTCTACCCTCTATACCCTCTACCCCTAGAGTTACTGGCTTTAAACATCTGAATACGGTTAGCGAATTTGAATTCCCTACCGGTTGGAAATCCCTGCTCAACACTAGTATCCATCCTACCTTCTATCCTAACTCTCTACCCTACAATCTACTCTGCTTCTACCGTAACGCCCTACACTACCGTCTACCCTACCCTCTACTGTCTACTCCACCTTCTACCCTACCGTCTATTCTACCCTACTCTCTTCACTCTATCCTACCCTTTGCCCTACCGTTCACCCTAACCTTCTACCCTGTTGTTTAACTTAACCCTCTATTATACGCTTTACCCTAACCCTCTACTCTACCGTCTACCTCACCCTCTACCCTGCCGTCTACCCTACCCTCTGTCCTAATTCTCTACCCTACTCTATACCCTAACTCTCCACTCTACCATACCCTTTACTCAAACCTTCTATTCTACTGTCTCCTCTACCCTATAGACACTATAAATTCCATAAACTCGCGGAGGCGAAGACAACTGTAGCCAAACGAGCATGACGTCACGGTTTCAATAGCGGTAATGGATTACGTGACGTCATATTTGTTCAATACACTCTAAATTCACGATAGAAAATCTAACATCGTATTACTCAACCATGTCTCCGCGAGTCTATGGAATCTATAGTGTCTATACTCTACCCTACCCTCTACCCTACCCTTCCACTCTACCCTCTACCCTAACGCTCTACCCTACCATTTATGCTAACTCTTCATCCCCTTACTCCCTACCGTACCGTCTACCCTACTATCTGCTCTCTACTCTATCTCTACCCTACCCTCTACTCTAAGCTCCACCCTATCCTTCACCCTAACCCCGTATCCAATTCTCAACTCGCTAACCTAGCCTTCTACCCTACCTTCTGCCCAACCTATATCTTAGACTTTATCCGGCCCTCTACCCTCTACCCGCCACCTTACCCTAAACTTGGTGATCATGCCAATACCTCTTAATCTTTAAGCACTTGTATGCAATCATTTCAAATAAAATAGAAATAATAATCTGTTTGCTACTCGTTGCTTGAATAAGTAGTTGTATCGAATACTGCTCTTTAATTAATACTATTTTTTTTTTTGAAAAACTTCGGTTGTACGTAGTTCAATTTGAAATTTTCCGCAATTCATTCCTGATGTTTATTTGAAATATATTCCCTAACAAAATAAACAGTTGATGATTAACCTGGGCTTGTAAGGGGAATATCTGTAAATAAAAAGAAAATCGCGTTAAGTACTGTTCCTTTGAATTCCATTAAGAATTTGCATCCTTTGACAGATACGTATTTCGACCTCAACTGTAAGGTCGTCTTCAGTGTCTTGTACTTGTAGTCGAGTCAAGTACAAGACACTGAAGACGACCTTACAGTTGAGGTCGAAATACGTATCTGTCAAAGGATGCAAATTCTTAGTGGAATTCAAAGGAACAGAAAATAAACAGGTCAAAATAAATAATTTATTCCAGATAATACATATTCTGGCTAACTTTGATACGGTTTTGAAAATCCCTAATTAGCTTACAATAATCATTATTATAATTATAGGCGCTTTCTTTTCCAGTATTGTTTTATAAATTTCATATAAAGTATTTTGAAAATTTTCTGGCTGCCATACCTGGCTGATTCAGGAGTAGGGCTGACTCCCGACCCCTCCCAACCCATATAGCTACGCCAATGGGAGTAATTCGTACCTAATGGATCTTACACTATCGAAGTAATTATCGGTGCACCGAGCGATTTTCACACCCCATCCACTCAGCGGTCTGCCTGGCTGCGGTGAGACTCTGAAACAATGTGGTAATTAACGTCAACAGCCCAATTGGCGGGACGACAGCCGAATGATTGATCGCTAATAGCTCGCCTTAGCGAAGCCAGCTTAGCGTCTTTCCACCCATATTGGATTGGAAATCGATCACCGGCGATAAGCCTAACCAGCTGCGATCGATTTGCATTCACACTCGACTCGACCAGACGAACCCAATTGAGCGCCCGGAGTTGGTTGGGCGGGAATTTAGTTCACTCGCTTCGCGCGGTCGGTTCAACATTAAAGACCGTCTTTAGCTCTGCAGTTGGTGATGTATGGATGTGTGAGTATGTCGAAATTAAAATCTAGCTTGAATCGAATTGAACTCACATTTTTTTTCCTCTCGAATCGATAATTGTCGATAAATAGTGCACCGATCGGAGCGAGCGGTGAAATGCTTTGGATTTGGTGCGGAGCTAATTGCCTAGCCGTCTGTGGAACTCTCCTACATTAAAATGGCAGTTTAAATCATTTAAACTGCCTTCAACGGACTCTCCTCGTTCGGTGCAGGAAAATAGTTTTCCCAGAATTTGAAGACCCCAATACACTTTCCCTTATCGCCATTTATCGCCATCGAGGACATGTCGTCATGGCGCAGCTTGAGAGTTCATACATTATCCGACCCGGTACTGAAAGTAGTCCTTAACTACTCCCAAGTAACCATAAGGCCCTAAACTACGCCAGCTATCTATTTTGCATTCACTGCCATTAGCCACGCAATCCAAACTTGGCAGCGGACAATTAACCATTTTGCGTGCAGTGCTGAGACTGCTGCGTGGCTAACTTATAGGTAGGTACTTTCGCGCACTCCCAAGAGGAACTCCAAAACCAGCATGGGGTTCCACAGCTTTCTA
The DNA here is from genome assembly GCF_035046485.1 of Aedes albopictus. Taxonomy (NCBI): domain Eukaryota; kingdom Metazoa; phylum Arthropoda; class Insecta; order Diptera; family Culicidae; genus Aedes; species Aedes albopictus. The sequence continues at coordinate 29,506,506 of NC_085137.1, forward strand.
CCTTCATAAACGACGACGACGACGTCGAAGATCGCGAATGAGTACCTAACCTACCCACTTGCTTGCTTGCCATCACATTATCAGTGAACCTAAACTAAACTGCATTGCACCCGGGCACAGCACAGCACAGCTCAGTACAGCCGACCGACGTGGTGGGTAAATTGTGAATATGAAGGTGCTCCTCGCTCTTCGGCTGGTGGAGAGGGCTCCCAGCTGATGCAATTTGTCACGCATCAACACCTTATCTGACACACATGGAAATGGAAAGTCGTCATGATAGTCGACTCCGCCGTCGTTTGTTGGACTAATGCGGATTAAAGTGTCTACCGCGTGTGGTGGACTATCTCTGGTCCTTAAGATGAATGGTATTACTTGAAATATTTGAGTACTTCTGCTTGAGATTGGCCAAGTCTTTACAAGCCTTTTATCTAGCTTCCGATGATCCTTAAAAAAAGATGCATGGTCTGGTCATATAGCACAATATGTTGAAGGATTAAATCAGAAAGAGCTCACCTAGTTCCATCCTGGAAAATAATGGTATATTCAGTTTCAGAGCTGTTTACTCAAGTTTTCCGAAATTCGGCAATCCAATTGATACCCCCCATGAAAATGACTTCAAAATTCAGTATTTCCAGCCCAAAACAGAAACAAATTGCCATTTTTGAATCGATATATTTTAATTTTAATGGGATTTTGCTAATGCACTGAATGTTTGAGAATCTTTAAAGGACTTGCAGAAAAAAATACACTGAGAGTAATATTTACCGTAGATCTATGTTGGATATCATATAATTCCAATTTTCAAAAAAAAAAAAACTCAACCTCAAAATTTTCCAAGAAGGCCTGGATGGTCAAGTACCCTTAACTATTTTTCCAGAATTTTAATTTTTCATTGATTTTTTAAAATAAGCAGAAAAAAACAATGTTTGAAGTTTTTTATATCAAAAAGTGCTTCTCTTCATACATCCAACCATACTTGAGTTACAGCAAATTATAAAAAATAAGACGAATTTATGAGACCTTGTGAAATTTTGGTCGAGATTTTTTTACTGTTTTACAGTTTTTATCAAAAAAAGGATCAATAACTTTTCAGATATGTGAATTTCCAGACCGTCACGAATAACATTGCATTCACGAAAATGCATGGTCTATACTGTTCAAGGTAAAGATAGGAAGGAACTCATCAACTTCCATTCAGTGCTGTCATGGGTTCGACCGGTAGAGCCGGTACGACCCAATAAAAATTACTTCAGCATTGCGTCTTAAGGTGAAACTGGATGCATTTCCTTATTTATTTTTTTATTGATCTTTCATTAAAAAACGGCATAATACTTTCAAAATCGGTTTCCAAGTCTGTATGACGAAGAATCAAAGAATCTCTTGTTTTTCCCTAGTAGAAAATGTTTTTTTTTTGTTTTTACAAAAAAACATTTTTCAATAAAATTTATTTTTTTTTTTTGGAAACACGAAAAATATTTTCAACCTAGAAAGAAGTTCAGGAAACACCATGATCCTTTTTCTGAACGTTTATGGAAACGGATTTTTTGAACATTGCGCCTATATTTATTTAAAAAAAATCATTAACCAATACTTGAGGAAATGCATCCAGTTTCACCTTAAGAACAATATTTGCATGATTTCTATATTGACATTCCTTTAGGAATATAAAAACGTCCATAGAGAATTTCAGACGAATTCTCTGCAGAAATTCCTGATGAAAACCTGGGTATACTGAAAGAGTCTCGAGATATATTTCTGGAAAAGTTCCAGAATGAATTCCTTGTGAAATCAAGGATATCGTACTATATTGTTAATTAAATTCTCATTAAAAAACTGTTAGAAATCTCTGTTCAAATTTCTGTGGCAATCTCTGAAGTGGTATTAGAAAGTGAATCCCTGTGGGGATTCAAAGGTAATGTTTTTTTTTCGAAAAAAAACGGATATCCACAAAAATCAAATGATGATTGAGAGATTGAAAAATCCAGATGACGAGAAAACAATCGATAACACGAATCCTTGAGAAAGATCCGATACGAATCGAAACGTCGGAGTGAGAGAACACAATATTGTTCTCACAGAACACAGAACAAGAACACAAGATCTCACAATCAGATTGAAAAGGCAAAAAATATTAAAAATGAAAAAAGGAAATATTTGGACAAATGATTGGAGTAAGTTAGTTCCTGCCAGAATTTCTTCAAAAAAATCTTTAGATTTGTTTGAAAAAAAAAAAAAATACAAAAATCCTACAAAAATACAAAGCTCATGGGCAATTTCTGAAGAAATGTCTGATAGAATCCGAGGACGTAGTTTTGAAAGAATCTCTGAGAAAATCTATGAAAACATGAATGGATAAACCTCTTCGAGCATTGCTAGGAAAACCCTTTGCGAGATTCTTAATGAAATTATTGTTCTTCGGATATATTTCTGAACGAATTCTTGAAGAAACAAACAAATCCTTGAAGAAAAACCAGGAGGAATTTCTGAGAAATTACATAGTTAAATACCGGGAGGAATTCTTGTGCGAATTTATGCAGGAATCTCTGAGGGAACTCCTGGCGAAACCACGGAAATATATCGTGCAAAATCTCAGGAGGCATCCCTGAAAAAGTTCTTGAAGACATTTCTTCGGGAATCTACAAAGGAACCCCTAGAGAAAATTCTGACGGAGTTCGTGAAGAACCAATTCCTAAATTATCCCCTGGAAGAAAATCTGAGGAAATCCCAGGAGGAGTTTCCAAAACAGTCTTTAGATTTTTTTTCCTAAAAGAACCGCAGGAAAAATGCGAAGGAATCTTCGGAGGGATTTCTAAAGAAATGCATGGAGAATTGTTTGAAGCAATCTACACTCTGTCCAACTTCTATAAGACCACCCCCAAATTGTTTCAAGTCAACTATAATAATAATAATTTCGGGTCAATGTGCGTATAATTGTATAATGCATTACAAATTATTTTCTGTCCTAAATTTATTTTGATTAAAAGTTCCTTCTATTACTTTTGTAATAAGACTTTATATTTTCGAGGCGTCCAGTTTCTATAAGACCATCTCAAATATTATACATTTTAATTAAGTAAAACTTATAAAAATCAACATATTGTAAGTTCAATAATCCGTAGCTTTGCCGTTTCGATTAATGACTTGGAAAATTCGATTTGGCATACTGTTTACTTAATTCAGCAGAACAGATTTCTCAATTTTATCCCATTCTGTTGTTAAAGCGGATTTCAACTCATCAACGTTGACATACTGCTTTCCTTCAGTATAAATCCTGCGAACCAAAATCCTCCAAAGGTATTTAAGTCAGGTGAGCACGCCGGCCAGTCGAGTAAATCGATTTTTTTGGTCCCTGAATTGTTGTTTCGTTTCGTTGCTGGTATGTGTTGGGACGGTTTACCTTTAGCGCGTACAACCAATGATTGAAAGCAGCCTTTTACTTCGTAGCAGCTTCAATGCTGAAATTCAGTTTATTTAGCTTAAATCTATTTACAAATAATAAAAATTATATTTACAATTTGGTGCCCATTTCACGCTCTTCAAAGGACCTCCGCCCGAACTCACCACTTTTCTCAACTGATTTCATCTACCGACCAGCGTTGCCAGTTTTACAAAAGATCGTCACAACATACCCCCACACGTAAAACCGGTGACGCGTTCAAAAATTCAGTTGCCGTTTTAACATGGAATTGCTTCCCCGACGATCATCAGTAGTGCTAGTTGTGGTGGCTCAAAATTGGCAAACTGATGAATGGAAGAGTGAGAACATACACTGCCACCAGGATCGAAAATAATAAGCACTTTTTCTATTGTTAACGCGTTCGTAATACTGTCTACAAGTTCATTGCTGCACATCTCACAAAAAAGAAATCGATCCACTTGGTGCTCATCCAAAATTTTATCATATGCAAGCAAAATAATTTGATTCGGGTGAAACACAATAATTGGATGATCATGGCTGCATGCCCATGACTCAAAGGATGGTAGGTCTTCCGTATTAGTTCTTCTTTGCACGGGAACGTTAAACACATTCGTTTGCGGCACTGTTGATGTTTGAATAATCTCATTTGCATTGCCCTTTTGCACACTTGTAGATTGCGATAAAGGCTCAACTGATTTACAAGCGGTTATTCCACTATACTGCTTTTTAATTCTTCCCTCTTGGCGCGGAATTCTAGCTGAATTTTTCTCATTTCTTCTTCAAATTCTCTTCCAATTTCAGCTAGTCCGTGCTCGTATTCTTCAGCGATGCGTTTCCTCTCCTCCTCCCAATAACTCCGCCGTTGCTTGCGACGCTCCTCGAGCTGTTCAAGCTTCTGTATTGTACTTTCCATATTGCCCTCGTTGTACGTAAAAGGTCCTCTTCAAATTCATTGAAGTTTTGTTGGGACGGTTTACCTTTAGCGCGTACAACCAATGATTGAAAGCAGCCTTTTACTTCGTAGCAGCTTCAATGCTGAAATTCAGTTTATTTAGCTTAAATCTATTTACAAATAATAAAAATTATATTTACAATTTGGTGCCCATTTCACGCTCTTCAAAGGACCTCCGCCCGAACTCACCACTTTTCTCAACTGATTTCATCTACCGACCAGCGTTGCCAGTTTTACAAAAGATCGTCACAACAGTATGAATAGCGGATAATGCCTGTTGGAATGTAAACTTCTTCCGATGATATTTGCGCAAAAAAGGGAGAAGATGTCCTTCAAAAATACTGATGTAGTCCTTACTATTCGTTTTGAAAGATGTGAACCAGCTTTTCGATTACACAAAAGCCTGCCCACACCATGCATAAGCCACCACTGAAGTTCCGAGTTGAAAAAAAAAATCTTCCTTCCCAAAAATCCGCCAGTATCCATTGAAGCCGCCCGGACCATCCAAGTTCTTTTCGTCGCTGAAAATGGTCTAAAATTTGTTTTTACAAACTAGAATATTTTACAAGTTTCAGAGTTATATTGGAATATTGAAGGTTTCGAAAAATAACATTTAACAAAAGCGTACCTAATTCCACTGTCTATTCATGTGAGTATTTACAAAATTCAGCTATTTTTCAACATAAGGTCGTTACAAATATTTATTTCACTTTTTGTCCCACCATTCTTCGGCTGGTCGAGGGGGGGGGATAAAAATAATATAGCATTTAATCTGAAAAATATTAAAAACTCATCGGAATTGTTAAAGAAATTTTAGCAAGACCCGAAATTTTGATAAATATTTTTTTATCTGCCCCCTCAAAATGCTTTATCCGGCCAAAAATTTTTGAAGGGGGGGGGGGAGACAAAAAGTCAAAATTTAATTTGTATCAGCCTAAGTAGCTGTAAGTGTAGGAGCTTCAACCTTTTGCCCTTTTAATATGCGGGATTTTTATCAAAACTTGTGAAACTGTCTCCAGGCAAACCTTTAAATTCAAAGTTTGCTTGATTTGCAACAAGGATTTAGTGGAGTTGTAAGCTATTCTACCCGCCCTCTTCTCGCGGTCTTTGATTTCCATGGAGGTCTTTTGTTTTTTTTTCGTAACCTTCAGGATCAGCGAGATAATTGCTTGATGGGACCGGACTGTTTGTTATTAAGACAAATATTTGCCATTGAAGCCGGACATTCATCCAAGGTTGCTACGGTTCACGCTGTGTTGGTCTTTTGTTGGGCTTGTTGGACTTTTTCTTGGTGAAATGCCTCGATTCTTCCCTTCTCCTTCTCCGTGAGCAATTTACCCTTCGGCATTTTGATGCAGCAAAATGAAAACACGCGAATCTGAGAGTGGTCTTATACAAAATGGACAAGGTAAATCGCAAAAACAGTAGTTACCGCTTGATGCGTTCGCACACACACGATTATTTCTATGCATGGCACAGGTTTTACTCACACAAACATGTCGTGGTATAAATTGAAGTGATGTGTTTTCATCCTGAGAAATAGCAATCAAAAATCATCTGGTCTTATAGAAAATGGACAGAGTGTATGCAAGATTTTTTTCAATAGTTTCTAAACAAATTTTCTGAAAGGAATCACTGACACTGGAGGAATCCATGCCGGAAGCACTCCATAGAATATATTTCTAAGGAAGTTCTTGGAAGAATTTTTGAAGGAATCCCTAAAGAAATTTCTAAAACAATGCCAGAAAGGTATTGCGGATGAATTCTCGCAGGAATTTTTGAAAGAATTCCAGGAGGGTTTTGTGAGAAATATCTGAAATAGTTTTAAAAGAATCATTTGGAGAAATTTTCATGAAACATTTTAAAAAGAAATTCTTTTAATAATTTCTCAATTAATTTTAGGAAGAACTTCTGTAGGAGTCGATGGAGAATTTTTTTGAAGAAATTAATTGATGAATTATAAAGGAAATCATTGAAATGCATTCTTCAGGAATTTTTGCTAAAACTACTGGAGGAATGATGATTAACCTGGGCTTGTTAGGGGAATATCTGTAAATAAAAGAAAATCGGGTTAAGTACGGTTCATTTGAATTCCACTAAGAATTTGCATCCTTTGACAGATACGTATTTCGACCTCAACTGTAAGGTCGTCTTCAGTGTCTTGTACTTGACTCGAGTAGTGCTACATAAATCCTTCGAAAAATTACTGAAGCAATCTCTAGAATAATTTCTCGACAGATACCTGAAAAGAATTCTGAAGAAATTCATGGAGGAACTTTTGAAACAATCCGTGCAAGATCTTCCAAAATAATTGTTTAGATTTTTTGATGAAGAAACCTTAGAAGAGTTTCCACCGCATCCCTGAAAATAATTTCAAAAGCACTTCTAGGGAAAGAAAAATCGAATGAGTTCTTGTTAGATATTTTGAAAAATATTCGTGAAATAATTCCTATGAGAATATCTGGAGAAATACATGATCAAATTTCAAAAGCAGTCCATAGAAAAACTTTTTAAGAAAGTTTTGGAAAATTTCCTGAAAAACATCCCTAAAAAGTATTGACGAAATCTATGAAAGATTTGCTGAAGGAATCCCTGGATAAATTTTCATAGATAACAATTCCTTGAACTACAATTTCTGTCGTTGGACTACGATTTCTGAAGAAGTATGAAAAGGAATTTCGTAAGCTAACACCAAAAAGGAATTCAAAAGAAATGAATCACTGGAGGAATCCATGCCGGAAGCAATCCAAAAAGGATTTCCTGAAAAAGTTCGTGATGAAATTTCTAAACTTTCTAAAAGAATCTCTGGTAGAACTTTTAAAGGAGAATTTACTGATGGATTATGTAAAGGAATCTCTTTAGGAGTTTCAAAAGAAAACTTTGGAGGAGTTTCCAGAAAAAAATCTTTGGAATATTTCATAAAGGAATCCCTTATATAATTTCTGAAGTAATTTTAGGCAAAGTTTCTATAGGAATTGATGGGGGATTTTCAAAAAGAATCCATGGTTGAATTACTAAGAAAATCTATGCAAGGCATTTTGAATCCTTGTTAAAATTACTGGAGGAACCTCTACAGGATTTTCAGAACGAAATTCTTAAAAAAAATATTTGATTTTTTGAAAAAAAAAAACACTAGAAGAATGTTTACCGGAGTCTACGAAAGAATTTCTAAATCAATCCTAGAAGAAAATTTCCGAATGAACCCTTGGAAGGTTTTTTTGAAAACCATCCGCCAAAGAAGTTCCTAGGATAATATCTAGAGGAACTGTTGGTGAAATGTTGAAAGCAATCTGTAGGGAAACGTCTGAAGGCATTTAAAAAAATCCTGAAAAACCTCAAGGAATCTATGAAGAATTATCGAATGAAATCCCTGGTTAAATTTCCTTGGACTACAATTTCTGCATGAATCCTTCAAGAAATTACTGGAGCAATTCAATTTCAATTTCTCGAGATAGCTGAAGGGATTTCTGAAGAAATTCATGGAGCAATTGTTGCAGCAATCTACGCAATATTTTTGGAAAATAATTGTTTGAGAAACAGTTTGCGGGTTCCCTTGTTGAATTCCTATCGGAGTATCTGAGAGATTTCCTAAAGCAATCCAAAAAGAAAATTTCCGAATCAATCCTATGTAGATTTTTTGAAAAATACCCGTGAAAGAATTTCTTGAAGAATATCTGGAGGAATTCTTGGTAAACTTTAGGAAGCAAAACCTGGAGAAACTTCTCAAGATTTTTTTTTATTAAATATCCTGAATAACCTTTTAGAAGAAGTTCTGAAGGAATCTGTTCCTTCAGATTTTCCTAAAGGAATCTCTGGATAAATTTTCTTGGACTAACATTCCTTAAACTACAGTTTCTGAATAAGTATTTAGAGGAATTTCGTAAGCTATCACTAGATAAATTTGCGAAAGAATATCAGACGGAGGAATTTTTTTTCGAATGTATCCCTGCAATGATTGTTTTCTTTGGCAGAATTTCTAAAGGAATTCTCAGGACAAATCTTACTCACAGAGTGTTTTTTTTTTTGCAAGTATGGAGACAAAAAAAACTGAAAACCACATGAACTTGTTCGTGTAGATGTAATACAGTTTCTTACCGATTTTGGCAACACAAGGTGAATTTTATGTTGCCAAATTGGGGTGTTGCCAAAATCGGTAATTTTTTTTTGTAGATTATTTTCAACTTTTATACGTCAATTTGGCTTATATTTTAAATATGGACTATTCACAAGTTATAAAACGATCCCTGTAGGTGACGTTCATAAATTACGTCATGATTTGTAAAATAGTTGATTTTAGAAAATTTAATAAATTTTGATTTTTTGACGGCTTTTCGGGCCCGTATGAAGTTGATCACCAATATTAACTTCTTTTACCGATCAGCCTAGATAGCTGTGTAGTGTCGGTAGCGGTTAGTTCAACTGGCTAAGAATAGCACTACGGACCGCCTGTTCCAGTGGTAGGAATCCACTAATCAGGTGACCCCTAATTCATGGTGTTATGCGGCTTTATGCTTACCGTGCCTAGGAATGAATGGCTAGGGGGGTCTAATAAAAACCTAACCGCAAACGGAGCCTGTGGAGTACCAGGGCACCCTCCACAGTATTTGCCCTTACTGTGCTAACCGGAGCAATAGCGCGGTGGACCTTGTGTTTCTCCGAGACAATCAGCTGCCCTTCTTCAATCTCATACTTGAGGCTGAATAAGGGCGGGATTATGAAGATGTTATTAATTAGTTTAGATTTTCACCTATATGGTTTCGCATTATGCGTTTTACACAGTGTATTCTGTGCATCCTCGCCTTTGGCGCACTCAATTCGATACCGATCTGGCTTTATTGTTGCTGTTCTTTTTTGTGCTGTGATTGTTAAGAGTTTAATCTTGCCTAGTTTGGGTAGTGGCTACGGTTAGGATAGCTCAGATCAATCTTCAGCACAAAAGAACAGCAACGATCAATCTTTGTAGACTTATGCAAAATGGTACAGCCCAAGTGGCGTTAGTCCAAGAACCTTACTTTCGTAAGGGGAATTTCTATTTAGGAAACCTTGTGAATCCGGTGTTTGCTACTTTCAGTAAAAATGAAATGGCAAACTCACGTGTCATGCCTCGAGCATGTGTGCTTGTCAACAACGCAATCGTTGCTACACTCATCTCTGAACTAACTACCAGAGATGTATGTGCTATCATAATAGATGTATCTGTTGGAAACCTCAACAGGAAATACGTTTATTGTTCGGTTTATTTACCGCATGATGAACCATCCCCTACGGATGCTTTCAAGCAAGTCATTGCATACTGCACTTCAAAAGGCCTTGCGCTAATTGTTGGTAGTGATGCTAATGCTCACCATATAATCTGGGGCAGCTCAGACATCAATTTGAGAGGCTCCAGTTTGATGGAATACTTGAGTAGTACAGATCTTGGATTACTTAACATAGGCAACCGCCCAACCTTCATGGTATCTGGTAGAGAGGAAGTGTTAGACATAACGCTTTGCTCTAGCAGAATTAGTCATGAGCTGACCAATTGGCATGTGTCAGATGAAGAATCTTTATCTGATCATCGTTACATCTTGTTTGAACATGTGAATTTTACTTCGCAAACTTTGCGTTTCAGGAATCCCCGGTCAACCAACTGGGATCTCTTTACCGATTTGGTTGCAGCCAAATTTCATGGATACTCACCATCAATTGACACTCCAAGTGATTTAGATGATGCCGTTGATACTACAACGGCCTTCATCGTGGAAGCTTTTGAAGAAGCCTGCCCTCTGCGGTCTGTGAAGACCACAAGAGGAACCCCTTGGTGGAACTCCGATCTGGCGAAGCTTAGGAAACAATGTAGAAAGAGTTGGAACAGACGACGTTCGGCTGGATCGGAGGCTTTCAGGTCGGCTCGCAAGGCCTACCAGAAAGCTCTTCGGTCTGCTGAACGATCCGGCTGGAAAAACCTTTGTACAAATATTTCCAGTCTGAGTGAAGCCAGTCGATTGAACAAAATCCTTGCAAAATCTAAGGATTTTCAAGTGAACGAACTTCGTTTGCCAAATGGTGATTTCACTTCCTCTGATGAGGAAGTTTTAGAATGTTTATTCAGTACACACTTCCCCGGATGTGTGGATATTACATCTTCGGATGAACCTGATGTCTTTTCTTGTAGTTATGATTCTTTAGCTTCGGCTCGGAGTATCATAACTTTAGAATCGATTGAATGGGCACTTAATAGCTTTGCTCCTTTCAAATCTCCTGGGGCAGATGGGATTTATCCTATTTTGCTTCAGAAGGGATTTGATCATTTCAAACATGTTTTGAAACAACTACTTGTTTGCAGTTTTGCTACAGGGTATATTCCCAAATCCTGGCGGGATATTACTGTGAAGTTTATTCCGAAAGTGGGTCGCGCGTCGTATGAAGAAGCAAAGAGCTTCAGACCTATCAGTTTGACCTCTTTTCTTCTGAAATGCTTAGAACGCATTGTGGATCATCACATCCGTGATGTTTATCTGGCCAATGTGCCTCTTCATGTGAACCAACATGCTTACCAATCTGGAAAGTCCACTGTGACTCTTTTACACAAAGTTGTTTACGATATCGAGAAGGCATTCGCTCAAAAGCAATCCTGCTTGGGTGTTTTCTTAGATATCGAGGGTGCCTTTGACAACGTGCCTTTCGATGCCATATTGGAAGCCGCACGGGGTCATGGTATATCTCCAATGATTTCCAATTGGATTCACCAAATGCTCAAAAACCGACATCTCTTCTCGACATTGCGTCAAGCGGCGATTAGGAAATTGAGTGTTTGTGGATGCCCCCAAGGGGGAGTCTTATCACCACTTTTATGGAATCTCGTAGCAGATACGCTATTGAGGCAACTCAATAATAGCGATTTTCCTACTTATGGTTTTGCCGACGACTACCTAACATTGTTAGTCGGTATGTGCATCAGCACCCTTTTCGACCTGATGCAAAACGCTCTTCAGGTAGTTGAGGGTTGGTGTCGCCAATATGGCCTTTCGGTAAATCCGAGTAAAACATCTATTGTTCTTTTCACGGAAAAGCGAAACCGTAATGGTGTTCGAACTTTACGTCTCTTTGATTCTGAAATCAATGTGACTGAACAGGTAAAGTACGTTGGAGTCATTCTTGATTCCAAGCTTTCCTGGACACCTCATGTTGAGTTCAGAATCAAGAAAGCTTGTATGGCCTTCGGGCAATGCCGGCGAACCTTTGGTACAACTTGGGGTCTAAAACCCAAGTATATCAAATGGATCTACACAACTGTTGTTCGGCCAATATTGGCCTATGGATGTCTTGTGTGGTGGCAAAAGGGCGAAGTGAGAACGGTCCAATCAAAGTTAGGCCATCTCCAAAGGATGTGCTTAATGGCGATGTCTGGAGCGTTCTCTTCAACTCCCACGGCAGCGCTCGAAGTTCTCTTTGACGTTGTCCCACTACACATTCATCTCAAACAAGAAGCACTTTCTTGCACTTACCGTCTATGGGTACTCGGTTTACTAGAGGAAACTCCTGTGAACCGCAGTTCAACACACACCTCGTTGTTTCCACTTTTGGTGAATTGGGACAAAGTTGTCCTTGCTCCAAGTGATCTTACAATTGCTTGTAATTTTCCATATAGGACATTTTCCACGAAATTCCCTTCCCGGGAAGAGTGGACATCTGGTTATCTGGAGAGAAGTATTTCAGACGGCATCGTATGTTACACTGATGGCTCCCTTCTAGAAGGTCGAGCAGGTGCTGGTGTTTATTCTCGTGAGCTAAGGCTGTATCAGTCTTATTCACTTGGTAGACACTGCACCGTTTTTCAGGCCGAAATCTTTGCTCTTATGTGCGGAGTGCAATCAGCACTTCAGCAGCACGTAATGGGCAAAGTAATATACTTCTGTTCAGATAGCCAGGCTGCTATTAAAGCACTTGCTTCGGCCAACTCCAGGTCGAAGATAGTTATCGCTTGTCGAACTCAAATTGAGGAGCTGAATTCAGCAAACGCTGTTCACCTTGTATGGGTACCTGGCCATTCTTCCATCGCTGGAAATGAATTGGCTGATGAGTTAGCTCGCACTGGAGCATCACATGACTTCATTGGCCCTGAGCCAGCTATTCCGGTATCCAAGTGTTGGGTGAAGCTTCAGATTGACACCTGGGCTGCCACTCAGCACAAACAATACTGGAATAGTTTGGAGTCATGTCGTCAAACAAAATTGTATTGTACTGAGCCATCTCTAGGGGTGGCAAAGTATCTAACAAATCTGTCAAAGCAGAATTGCAGCATGCTGGTCAAAGCATTGACTGGCCACTGCCGACTCAGTTATCACATGGCGAATATTCAGCAAGCTGATTCATTTGCATGTGATAGCTGTGAATCCGATTATGGAACTTCGTATCATTTAATATGTAACTGTCCAGCTTTTGCGCAATTGCGTTTCCGAGTACTCGGGAAACACTTATTAAGTGAAACTGACTTCAGAAACCTGAATCTTCAGGACGTTCTGTTGTTCTTGACCCGCTGTGGTAAAGAGCTATAGGCTCTCTTTACGCTTTATGCATTATCACAGTGCCCTTCTCAGGGCGCTGTTCGAACCCATTGTGGCACGCTTATGCGTTATTACAGTGTCCTTTTCAGGACGCTATGTGAACCCATTGTGGTACGCTTTTGCGAGTATGACGATCCTATTCCCTTACCTGTCCTTTCCCATCTCCTATCCTTTTTCCTTCCCTTTTCCGTCAGGTAAATGATGAATAGGCTCGTGTTCATGGCGATGGCACAAATTTCCCAAATGGAGGAGAACGTGCCTCTAGAGCCGACCTACTGATACCTGATACATGAACTTGTTCGTGTAGATGTAATACAGTTTCTTACCGATTTTGGCAACACAAGGTGAATTTTATGTTGCCAAATTGGGGTGTTGCCAAAATCGGTAATTTTTTTTTGTAGATTATTTTCAACTTTTATACGTCAATTTGGCTTATATTTTAAATATGGACTATTCACAAGTTATAAAACGATCCCTGTAGGTGACGTTCATAAATTACGTCATGATTTGTAAAATAGTTGATTTTAGAAAATTTAATAAATTTTGATTTTTTGAAGAAGAGTAAGGCTAAAATATAAATACCCGTAACGTGGGTAGATCACCTTATAATGGTGTGTTACGGCGTAAGATCTACCATAACCAATTTTGTTTTCGTAATTTTCCAGCTTGGTTGATTTAAATGCAGGAAAATTATAAGATCAAAATTTGGTTGGCTTTTCTGTATTTTGTTTTATTTTTGTATTTTGTTTTTTCACTACTAATATACCATTTGTTTCAGTGTTATTTGCTTCATTTTTACTTCAACTTTAATAAAATAACGATTTGTTTCAGCGCTGTTCAGGTAAATAAAGTTGTAATTGTTATGTAGGTCAATTTAAATTCCATGTATCACCCAACAAACATTTTTGCTGTACAAGAGTGGAACAAACCATTCCTAAGCAAACTTTAGTTTAAGAAACTATTATACAACTAGTTCCGTTACTTGGGCATAATCATAACCTTTATTGTTTCAGGTAAAATCAGGTAATTGATCAACTATATAATTAAATATATTTAAATTACATGATACTTGGGATATTGGGAGGGGTAGCCTAAGGAAGCTAAATGAACTGGTTTCTGGACAAATGTTCGTGGGGTGGCCAGACTTTGTCAAGAGATAACAACCATCGTGCTGTCTTCCGAAGGTCTCCAGTAAGTTTAGCTTACCCTGCTACAACAAACCATCAGGTAGATCATTCCCTTCCAGTATGACTCTGCAGCCATAGGTAATCCTTGCGCTGATGGTGGGTACACAATCATCATCATCATCATCATCATCATCATCAAGAGTAAGGCTCAAATATAAATACATTTACAAATACAAACGATTTTTCGATAAAAATGTTTGGTCAAAATTTTTTGTTGCCAAAATCGGTAAAAAAATGTTGCCAAAATCGGGTGTTGCCAAAATCGGTAAGAAATTGTTGCCAAAAACGGGTATTGCCAAAATCGGGAAGAAAATGTTGCCAAAACGGGTGTTGCCAAAATCGGGAGTAGACAAAAACGGGTGTTGCCAAAATCGGTAAGAAACTGTATGCATATCCAATGATTTCCTCAACAGCATTTTTAGAAACCTTGCAACGAATGCAAAAGTATGCCTCCGAAAAATGTATGCATGAAATTCGCTGCAATCAAAAATTACAATTGAAAATACGCCGGTATTAACACCTGCAATGCATTCAAAACTGTGCCTGAAACTCGTGTGGAAATTTTTCAAAAAATTCTGCCAGAGTTTCGTATTTTCTTTGAATTTAATCCGTCTAAATTTCCCCAATTTTTTATCTTAGGTAACTCCAACAATTTCGCTGTAAATGTCTCTATGAATTATTTTAGAAAGTTCTCAAGGAAGTTTAAAGAATTTCAATGAAGTTTTAACAAAGGCTTTCTCGGAGAATATGCAGGGTTCTGTCGTAATTGATCTATGGAATCCTGTTTAAAATGTTTCTAGAAACTGCAGGAAATGTTTCCAGGTCTCGTCTTCAGACCAGAGGAAGCTTTGGTAATTCGTGTTTATGAATATATTTCGGAAAACTGCCAAAGCGCAATTCGTCATCTAGTTATTGTATTCAAAAATTCAAGGTGGACCAGTTTGTTTCCCCCTAGGACATTGTTCTGCAAATGGACTGGATCACGCCCGAAACCAGTCGACGTAATGGTAATTTTAATCTTTTTTTGACGATTGTGAAAACGATAAGTGTTATGTCTGGTCTCACGTCGCGTTCCGTGTGTGTTCACATGCGTGTTGTTTTTGTTCTTC
Source organism: Aedes albopictus (assembly GCF_035046485.1). Classification (NCBI taxonomy): domain Eukaryota; kingdom Metazoa; phylum Arthropoda; class Insecta; order Diptera; family Culicidae; genus Aedes; species Aedes albopictus. The sequence goes on from NC_085137.1 coordinate 29,521,721, forward strand.
TCTATTCCCTTTTTCGTCATTCATCTATTTGGCGTGAAAGATTTTATCGTTCAGTTTTCTATACAGCCTGCTCCTAGCTATGCTGCAAAGGAGAATCACATATATCTATTGGTGAGTTCGTTTCATGCAATTATGTATCAAATTTTGAAAAGTTATTAACATGTTTTTAACATTGTTTTTTATATATTTTACGAACAATCTTCCACTGTAACAGCACGTCCATTACCAAATCCTACAGCTTCTATAAAACAAAAATTTCGTTTGATAAATTTTGTTACTCATTAGGTGTATATTTTTTTTTGAATTCGTGGTTTAGAATGCATTTTGAAGAAAAATGTCCAAAAGTTTAAAGAAATTTAATTCCGTGCTTTATTGAAAAGATTGCTTTTGAGTTCGTATATAACAGATAATTATAGAACCCACATTCATGATACTTTTTCTAGATAGGGGAAACTTACGTATTTTTGGCCGTTTTGTTCTTTTCGTCATGGGAGGTTTTTTAAGCCTATTGAACTCAAAATTGACCTCAAATCTTTCCCAATCAAGCTGAACTATATGACCAAGTTTCAGGCAATTTGGCCGACAAAAACCCCTCATGACGAAGAGAACAAACCTGCCGATAATACCCTTTGTCACCCCATGACGTTTACCGAGCAACAACCATCTCCCAGAAGGTAATCAATTTCATTACTCCATTTCACTGCAACAAATCTGGTTCGCACAACCTCCCAATAACAACACTAGGGCAGTATTTCACATCTTCCGAGCAAGCAAGCCCACTCGTGAAATTCCTCCGGCGTTCCGGGTTGCTGACATTTCCAGATGCAAATACGGATCGACCGAGGGTACACCCGCCTGATGGCTTGGCGCCTCAAATTAGTACCGATCAGCAGCTAGTTGATATTTTGATCTTTATAACAACAACCTCCCAGTAGGTAGTTCAATCAATCAAAACTACCATCGTCAACGACGACGTGATTCGGTTCGAGAAAGGCGTCCGAACTGCAGCCAGCGGCCGGCAGGAATCCCTAGAAATGTAGCAAGTTGTGCAAACCAGGAAAACACCCCGCTCGCTCTGCATTACGTCACCGGTCGACCAGGCTGGCCGGCGGCGGCAGCAGTTTGTGTGCAGTTTGCAAAACGGTTTCGCGAGGCGGACATGATTTATGACATGTCACTTGACAGATGGATGACGCCTTCTGCTCTGCTGGCTCTATGGACGAACACCAAAGCTCCGGCGGTTGTGAGTATGTCAAAGCATTCGTCATCGAAGTGAAAAGTTGGTTTAGGATGGGGACGGGACAGCGGTGCATCCATTGACAAGAGATTGAGGGCGACCTCTGACTTTCATGAGGCTTTCGGGGCTGTTTGGGCTGGTTATTGTCACCCGAAGAAGAAAAGTTTTCCTCCCATATCGGTCCAAGTCGACGACAACAACGACGGCAACGATAAATGAGAGCATGGGTGCATGAGCCGTTAAATGACGCCCACGCCAAAGCGCCGAGCTTTTCATGTCACGAGCTGGGCCGGCTGCAGCGCGTGTCACTCTCGATTGTTTACACCTTTTTGAAACGGTATACGGAACGGACGACGACGGCGATGAATCGACTTCGACAGCTTTGCGCGGCACGTGATGAGTGAGGTTGATGGGGAATAGGTGAATTTGTAGAGTTACCATAACACCGATGAATAAAAATCTGAAAAAAATAATAATAAAATGGAACGAGCTCACCAATAAATACTACTTCATTTAGATATCCTCTTTTCAACCAACACTTCAATATTATTAAGACTTTTCGAACTACTTGAGCCACGTCTTTTTTTGAATAGCAACATAGAACAGGTGGAAAACAGGACAATGTTTGGATTAGTGAGCTCGTTCCAAATTATCATCATTTTAAATTTCTTTCAAACACATTACTTAACTACTTAATAACAGCCAAAACACATCGAACGAACTCATCTGGCAGCCCTATCCACTTGGAAGTACAAAATAAACCGCAACCATCCGCCTCCGCAATTCGCTGGGCAAAGTGACAGCGCGGAGACCGACCGGTTATGCGGTCCTGCCAAACCCCCGTCTAACCGAATCAATAAGTAAGTATTACCTGCAGACTGTCCACCGACAAACCGGCTGTCATTGCATAATTCATAGCGCACTGTAAAGCTCATGTTGGTGAACTACACTCACCAACCTCGTGAGTGTCTCAAAACCTAGTCTTCTATCACGAACTTCCTCTAGGTACAGTATTTGGACTCCGGTCGCTACGTTGGACGGATTGACCTAAAATTGGGTCATCCGTCGTCCACACCGATGCGATGACTGACAAACAAGCCCAAGCACACGCACACGTGCTTTTTAAGGTCACTAGGCTCAAATGCCATCGCTCGTCGCTTTTGGGGGTCTTCTCTGCTCCCCATCCACTCCACGTTTGGCACTGAAACGCCAACCGAAAGACGAAATCCAATTTGTCTCTTGTGTTAATTCCCTCGGTTATTTATGATTCCCGGCCTTTCCTAGGAGGAGTCACGGTCGTCGCCATCATCGTCGTCATCATCGTCAAAGCTTAACAAATCTCTTTAGTGACCCATTATGCTCTCACATCATTCCATCCAGCAGGGCCTCCAGGGCGAAATGCTGCAACATCCAGCAGAGGGCTTTTACACACCTATCAATAACCTATCCCAATTTGTCGTAGTCGTCGTCGTCGTCGCTATTGGAGTCGATTCTCGTCGAATCGTGTGCGATTCTCCGCCACGATCGATGGAGGAACCTTTCGAAGCCAATTAATGGACCAGATTAGGGCTTTGAAGCGATCTTGGCAGTCTATTATTTGGGAAAGATGAACGCTGGAGTGTTAGAAATTCGGATATTTGTCGATCGTAAAATTCATCCATTAGAGGCTGGATGCCGTTTTGAATCAGATGACCGTTCTGCGTCGTGTGTAGGATTATCCTTAGACGAAATTCCGGAGAAATTTCTTGGGAGATACATGAAGGAATATCAGGAGGTAATACAATATGAATTATCTGAAGAAATTCCTGCAGTATTTTCTGGATGAAAGTGATGGCCTAGAGCAATAATTGAACAAATCTTTGGAGGACTTCTGGATGAATTCGAAATTCAGATGGAATCTCTGGAAGATTTTCTGAAGAAACCCCACGAACAATCTTTGAAAGAAATTCTGAAGGAATTACTGTTGAAATTTCCGAAGAGATTTTTCTCTGCAGAAATTTCCGGAGAAATTATCGAACGAAGAATGTCAACAGTACCTTCAGAAAAACTCCATGAAAATTCATTGAAAAGAATACTTATAGAAATTTCCGTAGAGACTCTTGATGGAATATCCGAAGGAAGTCCTAAACACATATCTTTATGAATCCTTTGAAGGAATCTTGGTAGATTTTAAAACAGAATCCCTGAAGAAATTTTTGAAGAAATCGAACAGCAGTTCTGGAAATGAGGAATATGCTATTAAAGAATTTTCAAAAAGAAAATTCAGGAAAAGTTGTATAGAGTATTTTTTAATACATATTTCTTGAAAACGTTGGAGAAAATTCTAAAGAAATTTTTTGTTTAGAATTCGCAGAATGAATGCTTGAAGTAATTTTCAATGAAATCTTCGCATGCCTGGCAGAATTTCTTAAAAATTTCCTGGACGATTTATCACAGTAATCCATACAGGATTTTTGAAGATGTTCTTCTAAAATAATTTTCAAAAGTATCTTGAGAATTTCTAAAAGGATCAGAATTATGAAGCAATAAATAAATACATGAAAAATAAAAAAAAATCTTTGGAAAAAAATTGGAAGGAACAACCCTGGAGAAAATTTCTGAATGAGCCTTTGATAAACTTTTCAAAGAGCCTATAGAGGAATTTCTGTGAAAATTTATGGGGCAGTTCATGACAAAATTTTTGAAGAATCCCAGGAGGAATTTCTGAAAGAATACCTGCCATTTTTTATTTGATTGGATTTCTGAAGAAATCCCTCTTAAGAAGCCCCAATATCATAGAGGTTTTTTTGCATGTACATGCACGAGGGTACATAGATAAATTGGAAATATAACAAAGGTTTCTTTGTATATATAATGAGGCCGTATAAAATCGACGGTGGTTTTCCTATGTTAAGAGCTTCAGCAAAGCCACTCCAAAGCCAATCCAAAGCCAATTCAAAGCCAATCCAAAGCCAATCCAATCCAAATCCATTCAAAATCCAATTCAAAATCCAATTCAAAATCCAATTCAAAATCCAATCTTATTTCTGGTCTGGTTGCTTCACTCCAGTCTTTCCGAGTCTTCGAGTCTTCGAGTCATCAAGTCTCCGAATCTTCGAGTCTTCGAGCCGTCGTATCTTCTAGACTTCTAGATCTACACTTCAAGTGTTCTAGTCTCTTAGTCTTCTAGTCTTCTAGTATTCGAGTCTTCGAGTCCTCGAGTCTTCAAGTCTTCAAGTCTTCGAGTCTTCTTGTCTTAAAGTCTTCGAGTCGTCGAATCTTCGAGTCTTCAAGTCTTCTAGTCTTCTAGTCTTCTAGTCTTCTAGTCTTCTAGTCTTTTAGTCTTCCAGTCTTCTAGTCTTCTGGTCTTCTAGTCTTCGAGTTTTTGAGTCATCCAGTCTTCTAGTCTTCTAGTCATCCAGGCTTCTAGTCTTCTAGTCATCCAGTCTTCTAGTCTTCTAGTCTTCTAGTCTTCTAGTCATCTAGTCTCCTAGTCTTCTAGTCTTCTAGTCTTCTAGTCTTCTAGTCTTCTAGTCTTCTAGTCTTCTAGTATTCTAGTATTCTAGTCTTCTCGTCTTCTAGTCTTCTAGTCTTCTAGTCTTCTAGTCTTCTAGTATTCTAGTCTTCTAGTCTTCTAGTCTTCTAGTCTTCTAGTCTTCTAGTCTTTTAGTCTTCTCGTCTTCTCGTCTTCTAGTCTTCTAGTCTTCTAGTCTTCTAGTCTTCTAGTCTTCTAGTCTTCTAGTCTTCTAGTCTTCTAGTCTTCTAGTCTTCTAGTCTTCTAGTCTTCTAGTCTTCTAGTCTTCTAGTCTTCTAGTCTTTTAGTCTTTTAGTCTTCTCGTCTTCTAGTATTCTAGTCTTCTAGTCTTCTAGTCTTCTAGTCTTCTAGTCTTCTAGTCTTCTAGTCTTCTAGTCTTCTAGTCTTCTAGTCTTCTAGTCTTCTAGTCTTCTAGTCTTCTAGTCTTCTAGTCTTCTAGTCTTCTAGTCTTCTAGTCTTCTAGTCTTCTAGTCTTCTAGTCTTCTAGTCTTCTAGTCTTCTAGTCTTCTAGTCTTCTAGTCTTCTAGTCTTCTAGTCTTCTAGTCTTCTAGTCTTCTAGTCTACTAGTCTTCTAGTCTTCTAGTCTTCTAGTCTTCTAGTCTTCTAGTCTTCTAGTCTTCTAGTCTTCTAGTCTTCTAGTCTTCTAGTCTTTTAGTCTTCTAGTCTTCTAGTCTTCTAGTCTTCTAGTCTTCTAGTCTTCTAGTCTTCTAGTCTTCTAGTCTTCTAGTCTTCTAGTCTTCTAGTCTTCTAGTCTTCTAGTCTTCTAGTCTTCTAGTCTTCTAGTCTTCTAGTCTTCTAGTCTTCTAGTCTTCTAGTCTTCTAGTCTTCTAGTCTTCTTCTTCTAGTCTTCTAGTCTTCTAGTCTTCTAGTCTTCTAGTCTTCTAGTCTTCTAGTCTTCTAGTCTTCTAGTCTTCTAGTCTTCTAGGCTTGTAGTCTTCTAGTCTTCTATTATTCTAGTCTTCTAGTCTTCTAGTCTTCTAGTGGTTTAGTCTTCTAGTCTTCCAGTCTTCTAGTCTCCTATTGTTCTAGTCTTCTAGTCTTCTATTCTTCTAGTATTCTAGTATTCTAGTATTCTAGCCTTCTAGTCTTCTAGTCTTCTAGTCTGCTAGCCTTCAAGTCTTCTAGCCTTCTAATCTTCTAGTCGTCTAGTCTTCTAGTCTTCTAGGCTTGTAGTCTTCTAGTCTTCTAGTCTTTTAGTCTTCTAGTCTTCTAGTCTTCTAGTCTTCTAGTCTTCTAGTCTTCTAGTCTTCTAGTCTTCTAGTCTTCTAGTCTTCTAGTCTTCTAGTCTTCTAGTCTTCTAGTCTTCTAGTCTTCTAGTCTTCTAGTCTTCTAGTCTTCTAGTCTTCTAGTCTTCTAGTCTTCTTCTTCTAGTCTTCTAGTCTTCTAGTCTTCTAGTCTTCTAGTCTTCTAGTCTTCTAGTCTTCTAGTCTTCTAGTCTTCTAGTCTTCTAGGCTTGTAGTCTTCTAGTCTTCTATTATTCTAGTCTTCTAGTCTTCTAGTCTTCTAGTGGTTTAGTCTTCTAGTCTTCCAGTCTTCTAGTCTCCTATTGTTCTAGTCTTCTAGTCTTCTAGTCTTCTATTCTTCTAGTATTCTAGTATTCTAGTATTCTAGCCTTCTAGTCTTCTAGTCTTCTAGTCTGCTAGCCTTCAAGTCTTCTAGCTTTCTAATCTTCTAGTCTTCTAGTCTTCTAGTCTTCTATTCTTCTAGTTTTATAGTCTTCTAGTCTTCTAGTCTTCTAGTCTTATAGTCTTCTAGTCTTCTAGTCTTCTAGTCTTCTAGTCTTCTAGTCTTGTATTCTTGTAGTCTTCTAGTTTTCTAGTCTTCTAGACTTCTAGTCTTCTAGTCCTCTAGTCTTTTAGTTTTCTAGTCTTCTAGTCTTCTAGTCTTCTAGTCTTCTAGTCTATTAGTCTTCTAGTATTCTAGTCTTTTAGTCTTCTAATGTTTTAGTCTTCTAGTCTTCCAGTCTTCCAGTCTTCAAGTTTCCTATTCTTCTAGTCTTCTAGTCTTCTATTCTTCTAGTATTCTAGTCTTCTAGTCTTCTAGTCTGCTAGTCTTCTAGTCTTCTAGCCTTCTAATCTTCTAGTCGTCTAGTCTTCTAGTCTTCTAGTCTTCTAGTCGTCCAGTCTTCAAGTCTTCTAGTCTTCTAGTCTCTTGTCTTCTAGTCGTCTAGTCTTCTAGTCTTCTAATCATCTAGTCTTCTAGTCTTCTAGTCTTCTATTTTTTTAGTCTTCTAGTTATATAGACTTCTAGACTTCTAGTCCTCTAGTTTTCTAGTCTTCTAGTCTTTTATTTTCTTAGTCTTCTAGTTTTATAGACTTCTAGACTTCAAGTCTTCTAGTCTTCTAGTCTACTATTATTCTAGTCTTCTAGTCTTCTAGTCTTCAAGTCTTCTAGTCTTCTAGTCTCTTGTCTTCTAGTCGTCTAGTCTTCTAGTCTTCTAATCATCTAGTCTTCTAGTCTTCTAGTCTTCTATTTTTTTAGTCTTCTAGTTATATAGACTTCTAGACTTCTAGTCCTCTAGTTTTCTAGTCTTCTAGTCTTTTATTTTCTTAGTCTTCTAGTTTTAAAGACTTCTAGACTTCAAGTCTTCTAGTCTTCTAGTCTACTATTATTCTAGTCTTCTAGCCTTCTAGTCTTCTAGTCTTCTATTCTTCTAGTCTTCTAGTCTTCTAGTCTTCAAGTCTTCTAGTCTTCTAGTCTTCTAGTCTTCTAGTCTTCTAGTCTTCTAGTCTTCTAGTCTTATAGTCTTCTAGCCTTCTAGTCTTCTAGTCTTCTAGTCTTCTAGTCTTCTAGTCTTCTAGTCTTCTAGTCATCTAGCCTTCTAGTCTTCTAGTCTTCTATTTTCTTAGTCTTAAAGTTTTGTAGACTTCTAGACTTCTAGTCCTTTGTTTTCTAGTCTTCTAGTCGTCTAGTCTTTTATTTTCTTCTAAATTTATAGACTTCTAGACTTTAAGTCTTCTAGTCTTCTAGTCTTTTATTCTTCTAGTCTTCTAGTCATCTAGTCTTCTTGTCTTCTAGTCTTCTAGTCTTCTAGTCTTCTAGTCTTCTAGTCTTCTAGTCTTCTAGTCTTCTAGTATTCTAGTCTTCTAGTCTTCTAGTCTTCTAGTCTTCTAGTCTTCTAGTCTTCTAGTCTTCTAGTGTTCTAGTCTTCTAGTCTTCTAATCTTCTAGTCTTCTAGTCTTCTAGTCTTCTAGTTTTCTAGTCTTCTAGTCTTCTAGTCTTCTAGTCTTCTCGTCTTCTAGTATTCTAGTCTTTTATTTTCTAAGTCTTCTAGTTTTATAGTTCTAGTCTTCTAGTCTTCTAGTCTTCTAGTCTTCCAGTGTTCCAGTCTTCCAGTCTTCTAGTTTCCTATTCTTCTAGTCTTCTAGTCTTCTAGTCTTCTATTCTTCTAGTATTCTAGTCTTCTAGTCTTCTAGTCTTCTAGCCTTCTAATCTTCTAGTCGTCTAGTCTTCTAGTCTTCTAGTCATCTAGTCATCAAGTCTTCTAGTTTTCTAGTCTTCTAGTCTTCTAGTGTTTAATCTTCTAGTTTTCTAGTCTTCTAGTCTTCTAGTTTTCCAATCTGGTGCAAAGACCAGAATAGTCAAGTACCATTTGAAAATTGTAAGTTTTTTATTGATGGTGCTTGTCATTGGCGGTCAATTTATAATTGCATTTCCTTGAGGCCTTTCAAATTCTCTCGGCTAAATCAGGTCACCCCTCACGCCGTTTACACCGTTACACGTACCACGCAACAGCCAATTTTTCCCTCGGCTGCTGGGAAAAGTCTCTCGCTAATGGTGAACGTGTAAGTAATTCCTTCTCCATTAAAAATCATAACATTGAATTTTTATTAGCTCCCATTTCGCAATCGCACGTCTCATCGTCGTCGCCGTCGCCGTCGCCATTCACATAACGGAGGTAAGGCGGAAGGGCGTGATCACCAACTGTTTTGTATTTAGCTCACTGCTGCTGCGCGCCACACATCACACGACGTCGGCGATGGTGGTTCAGCCACCGAGCGTGGCTCCATCCATCTCGGAGTCGTAATCGCGAAGTTATTTGTTTATGCAAAAATTAAGCATCATAAATGCAAAACTTTTCATAACGTGCACCCATGTGCCCGCATGCATGTCTTCGGCACGACTGCTCGCACCGTGCGCTGTTCTGCTTTCCGGCGGCGACGTGGGGCTGCTGTTGCGAAACAGAAAAGTACAGAAGGGCATTTACGTGGAGTTGCGAGCGCATGCGTTCGATGACTTTTCCGATAACGTGGATGTGAACATCCGGGACGTCGATTGGCATTGGTGACTTCGATCAACTGTTTCGTCAAAGAGCACATAAGGGAATCAAGGCATCAAGGTTTTATGTTTTTTGTTGCGAAATTAAAACGGATCCTAATCGCTCCAGGACGTCTCACAACAGTTTTTATCTATTTTTATATTATAAAAATAAAAGAAAAATTAACAGTATGGAACGAGCTCACCAATTTATCATCTGTTCTCATCATTCTACTTCACATTTATGAAATAGTTCCAATATTTTTTAGAGTTATCATAACTTTAAAACTCAAGTAACATTTGGATGACAAATAAGTCTTGTAGAGTTTTGATAACCGTCATAAACCTTACACCTTTTATTTTGGTTTTATGGTGCTCTTAAGAACCTCTTCTGATCTATTTGACTAAAAATTGTTATTTGGGAAGCAATTGAAATCCGTGATAAATTTAAGAATGTTACAAGAAAACTCAATGAGACTCAAGCAACTACTGGAAGTATTAGCTTTGATGAGGTTTTGAAGGCCCCCTTAAAACCTTAATTTTTTTAATTTTGTTTTAGACGATTCTGATGGTATATTCGAACCTTTGTTCTTGTTTCCGATATGCCTAGCCTCATTCCAATCTAGATAAGTGAGATTTACATTATCGCCTGAATTTCCTCTATTCAAATGCCGCAGCTTTTCCCTGACCCGGCACTCCAACTACTGTTGGCAAATTTGTGCCAAAATGCAGCAAATTCCGCACCTAACTATCAAGGGCGAAGCTGTAGTTGAGGCCGTCGTCTCATCGTGTCCCAGAATCCCGAATCATCGATTTCCCATTAAGGAAGAATGTGAATCGTGTTGTGGTAGCTTTTTTGTTTTCCAACCGACAAAGTTGTGGTGAGATAAGCCCCAGCCCCAGGTCGGTCGGATCAGAGATACTGAAGCAGGTTGCCGCCAAACACAGTGCTCAACGTCAGTTCGCGATCCGGGAAGAAGACGAGCGCGCGGCTTAGATCAAAGTCTACCTTTCTGCCGAGTTTCATTCGATCCGGCAGGAATGGGCTTTTTGGTGGCTCCCGAATGGCTGGCGAGGATGGCGAGTGCGGACGGAGAGTGTGAATCTCTAATTGGTGGAGCTCCCGGGAGTGAGAAAGCGTGTTTGATTTTTATTAGCTGAACGTTTTTCCTTTATTTCTCCGGAGATTGTTTGTGGTGTGGATCAACGCAATTGGAAAGGCTTTGCCGCACCTTAAATGGGATAAATATTGATCGAGAGGGAACAGGTTATTTCTAGGAAATGCTTCAAGTGAAGTTACCCTAGAATAATAGACCTTGGTGATCATTTAACACCTATTTACTGATTGAACCGAATTTGAAAATGAGGTTGTTATTGAATTTATCATGCCTTTGAATCTGATTAGAATACAAATGTTACAGTTCGATCTATGAATATGAATATAGATTAAAAACAAGAAAGCATGACATCTTGGTGAGCTTGTTCCATATTATTATTTTCCTTTTTTTATACATTTTTATAATTGACAAACTGGAGTCAAATGCATCAATGAAATTCACTTCTTAGGTCCTTCGTTCTCCGACCAGAAAAATAAATTTGACACCTTTGTACTAGGATGTTTCTTGGAAGGCTAGTGTGGAAAAGTTGAATATTCTACAATAAAATATTTCACTTTTCTGATGCCTCTTCGAAATCACCAGAAGATCCGCATTTCTAACCCGACTTCCCAATGAATTAAGACGTTACGTGACATAGCTCCGTACCATAAATCCCAGCCCAGAAATGACCCCCATTTAACCCAAAAAAGAAAAATCCGGTTCCACACCGCAAACACCGTGCGTGCGTCACAATCTCACCCACACCCGTCTGTCTCATAATAACAGATGATAATGAACCCTTTCTTCACGGCTGCGCCTGCCGATTAGAGCCCAACCCTTCGGCGGACGCCACTCGACGACGGCTGCAGCCAGCGCGGCCTAACGAATTAAGCTCACTGGCTCCAGTCATCTAACAGTATCATTTCTCGGCTCATAGCAATCGTCTCTCTTCCCCTCTGCTGTATTTGGGTTAAGCCCAAACACAACGACTACCTTTATCGCGCCCCCATGGTCGTCATCGTCGTCGTCGTCGCCGTCGAAATTCAGGGATATTGTGAGCCCTCCAGCGCGACAGCGAGCGGGGTGTGTTCAGGTTATTCAATCGTCACCATTAAATTGGATTAGTGAGACACTTTGCCAACAGCAGCGTCAACGGCAGCCAAGAAAGCCAGCCAGCGCAGCGATGCGTTTCTGCTTGATTTTAGGTGTCATTTCCTGCCACCTTTCACAGGCCAAATGACGGTGGTTCAGCGTTAACTACTTTTTTTTCGGTGGAAAATTAGGTAAACAACTGGACTGGAGAAGTGTGTGCGGTCTACTCGACTTCATTGGAATTGCTGGGGAAGAAAGCTGGATTTATCAACCGTGTCGTATTATGCGATCTTTCGTTTACCGTATTGGGTTCGAAGTTTGGCGACGAAATGGTCAGGACACTAGAGAAAGAGATCATTCCAAAATTAGAAGAAGAAACAACTTGAAGATGCGAAATGTTAAAGCAAGAAATGAAAAAAAAGTCGAAAACGAGAAAAATGCGGGAAAACATCTTGATGAGAATACAAGAAAATAACGACGAACACAAGAAGACTAGAAAACTAGAAAACTAGAAGACTAGACGATTAGGAGATTAGAAGACTGGAGGACTAGAATACTAGAAGACCAGAAGACTAAAATACTAGAAGACTAGAAGACTAGAACACTTGAAGAATAGAAGACTAGAAGAGTAGAAGAGTAGAAGACTAGAAGACTAGAAGACTAGAAGACCAGACGACTAGAAGACTAGAAGACGAGAAGACTAGAAGACTAGAAGACTAGAAGACTAGAAGACTAGAAGACTAGAAGACTAGAAGACTAGACTAGAAGACTAGAAGACTAGAAGACTAGAAGACTAGAAGACTAGAAAACTAGGAGACTAGGAGACTAGGAGACTAGAAGACTAGAAGACTAGAAGACTAGAAGACTAGAATACTATAAGACTAGAAGACTAGAAGACTAGAAGACTAGAAGACTAGAAGACAAGAAGACTAGAAGACTAGAAGACTAGAAGACTAGAAGACTAGAAGACTAGAAGACTAGAAGACCAGAAGACTAGTAGACTAGAAGACTAGAAGACTAGAAGACTAGAAGACTAGAAGACTAGAAGACTAGAAGACTAGAAGACTAGAAGACTAGAAGACTAGAAGACTAGAAGACTAGAAGACTAGAAGACTAGAAGACTAGAAGACTAGAAGACTAGAAGACTAGAAGACTAGAAGACTAGAAGACTAGAAGACTAGAAGACTAGAAAACTAGAAGACTAGAAGACTAGAAGACTAGAAGACTAGAAGACTAGAAGACTAGAGGACTAGAAGACTAGAAGACTAGAAGACTAGAAGACTAGAAGACTAGAAGACTAGAAGACTATAGAAGACTAGAAGACTAGAAGACTAGAAGAAGAAGACTAGAAAACTAGAAGACTAGAAGACTAGAAGTCTAGAAGACTAGAAGACTTGAAGATTCGGAGACTCGAAGACTCGAAGACATGAAGAGAATCAACGTTTCGCAACAGTAACAAATGAATTATGTTTCCGTTACCTACAACGAGTCACCTATCAGTTACAAGGTGGTCAGCTTCCGTTTTCATCTGGAAGCAATCTGTTGGCTTGCAAAGGAAGCACCAAGCCTATACCTCTGGAAACGCGACGCGATGACGGTCCACAGTGACAGATGGAAGCTCATTAGCCGAAGGAGGATATCACTACCAATGGGTTTGCGAAAACATTTCAACGAAGGTATACATAGTTTGTAATCGTTAGGAAAATTGTGGATTGTTTTGTTGCCACCACAAAACGATTACTTCCAGCTCCAGCTGGAAGTAGCTGCAGCAACAACAACGTCGGTCGGATTGCAAAACATATTCGCCAACAACCGCAACCGGCGAAACTGGCAAACCGTTTAGCTGAGGATTAATTCCGCAGCTTGGGTGAGTAATTACTCGAAACCGGAAGGCGCGATGGCGCTACCGGCAACCGCACGTGCTAGTCAAACTTCTCTCATTAGCTAATGCTAGGTGACTAATAGAGTTATTAGCTTGGTTGTTGATTACAGTTCAGTGGCAGAGTTGAGCGAGCTGTGATGAATTGGTTGCCGTTAGTTTAGCAGTGTTTTACTTCACTGGTAGTACATTAGATCGATATTTTCTTGTCGAGAAATAATAAAAATATGGATGAAACAAATAAATTACAGATAGCATAAGACAACAAAAGCATTCAGTAGGCATACTTGTTGTCAATGGACGAATTGAATTGTTAAAATATCGAAAAAAAAAAATCAAGTGGATCTGGTCGGATTTGAACCCACGACTTCCCAATTTGCGTGACAGGACGCGTTAACCAACTATATCACAAAACAGGAAACGAATCTACGACCAGACAACCAATGGTGGACCTCAATTTCAGCTTTTCATTCTCACACAATTCGAAAAAGATATATCCCTCGGTGAGAAGTCCAAGAAGAGTCCAACGACCAATCACCAATCAATCGATCATATATTATCCCTTTCGCTCTTATATAGTCGAACGAATGGTCCGATCAACTCCAGCCAATAACATTCTCGACGACAACAAGGATGACGATGATGACCATCAATCGCTTTGGGACCACAGACGACAGACAGTCCGTGGACCATTGCGGACAGATGATGGATTGGAAACCGTTAATCCACGGGCGGGAACACGGCAGAGCATGGGTTTGAATGACATTTGCGCATCGGCTGTCAGACCATCCGTCTGTCGTTCTCCAGTGCACAGTGGAAAAAATCGACCCAAAAAACGGATCTTTTAACGCCGCTGGTTTCGGTACGTGAAGTTGACCATTTCTGACGTAAAAAACTACGAGAAATCGATTGGTGCTAAATTCATTCACCGCACGGCACGGGAAGTGGTCCATTTTGCCCCATTTTGCCCTTTTTTCATACAAAAAGAGAATCAAAATGTACTTTCAAACAACTAGCACGACTGTAGATCGTCGAAAATAGCTGTATGTGTAATTAGATGTCAATAGAAATCATAAACATACATGAAAGATTATTATTATTAGGTTATTTTGCCCCATATGTCCCAACAACTGCTGGAAATTGTGAATTTTACATAAATATGAATAGATTTTTAATGTTACCGATTTGAATTTGTTTTTTTCGCTTAAACAAAAAGCACTAGATCTGTTATCACCAGAATCATCTTCAGTAGTTGTCCAATTTACCCCATTTTGCCCTTTTATCATAGAAAAATGAGATTTAAAATGTATTTATGCTATGGAAAATTGACATTAGTTCTGATTGCAATTGGAAGCTAAAAGTTATCATGCGCATATATTAAATATATTTTCCCTATTTTACCCTACATTACCCTAAAACTGCTGAATGATAACATTTTTTGTATTGTTTTGTAATGTCACTGGTTGCAATACACAAAGTCCTGGATCATTTTTTATATATACAAATCGTTTATCGATTAGCTTTAGAATCATTCACGGGAGGGTACAAATAGTTGTCCGTTTTACCCCAATTTGCCCTGATATGTTGTCGCCTCATGAATTAATTGATTCCCCACATTTGCTTATGTCCGAATTGATGGACTTTTGGTACTGAAACCAATGTAATCAAAAGGACAGTTAAGAATATGACTTTGGTGGGGAATTCAGGGTAGAATAAGCATTTAATCTTAATCTAAATTGGTAGCAAATATGCACACAACTAATTAAATTTGGCATCTTAAGTATATATAAAATTTGGTGCATTAAGACGCCCTATTTAATCAGTTTAGCGCATATTTGACATATTTTATAAAATGCTTATTATGCCCTTAATTCCCCATCAAAAACTGAAATTATAGAAAAAGTCATATATATATATATATATATATATATATATATGTCTTTTTGATAACAGTACCAATGCTAATAACGGAAATTAATTTATTCATGACATGACAAAAATCAGGGCAAATTAATTTATTCAATACATGATAAAAAATCAGGGCAAATTGGGGTGAGATGGACAGCTATTCATGCCATCCCGAGAATGATCCTAGTATTAATCGTTGACCCGCATTTGTATATATCAAAAATGATCCAGGACTTCATGCTTTGCACCCAACAAAACCATACAAAATATGTTATTATCCAGCAGTTTTAGGGGAATGTAGGGTAAAATAGGGAAAATATCTTTCATATATACGCATGATAACTGTTAGTTCCCAATTTCACCTAAAGCTAATTTCAACGTTCTATAGCAGTATTTGTTTCTCATAACTACATTTGAAATCTATTTTTTTATGAAAATAGGGCAAAATGGGGCAAATCGGACAACTCCCGAAGATGATTCTGGTGATAATAGATCTGGCGCTTTTTGTTTACGCCAAACAAATCACTTCAAATCAGTAACATTAAAAATCCATTCAAAATTAGGAAAAAATATGGATAACCACAAGTTGTTGGGGCATATGGGGCAAAATGAGCTTTAAAAAGGATCTTTCATGTAAGTTTATGATTTCCATTGACCTTTAATTACACCTGCAGCTATTTTCAACGATTTACAGTCGTGTTAGTTGTTTGAAAGTACATTTTGATTCTCTTTTTGTATGAAAAAAGGGCAAAATGGGGCAAAATGGGGCAAAATGGACCACTTCCCGTGCCGTGCGGTGAATGAATTTAGCACCAATCGATTTCTCGTATTTTTTTACGTCAGAAATGGTCAACTTCACGTACCGAAACCAGCGGCGTTAAAAGATCCGTTTTTTGGGTCGATTTTTCCCACTGTGCAGTGGGGCGATTGGCGATGTGATGTACCTAAGTGGGGGAGGCTGGGGTAAAATGACTCTGAAGCACGGGATGCTATCTTCTGTCTCCTTTGTATCATATGTGTCTTCTGTGTCTTCTGTGTCTTCTGTGTCTTCTGTGTCTTCTGTGCCTTCTGTGTCTTCTGTGTCTTCTGTATCTTCTGTGTCTTCCGTGTCTTCTGTGTCTTCTGTGTCTTCCGTGTCTTCTGTGTCTTCCGTGTCTTCTGTGTCGTCTGTATCTTCTGTGTCTTCCGTGTCTTCTGTGTCTTCTGTGTCTTCCGTGTCTTCTGTGTTTCTGTGTCTTCTGTGTCTTCTGTGTCTTCTGTGTCTTCTGTGTCTTCTGTGTCTTCTGTGTCTTCTGTGTCTTCTGTGTCTTCTGTGTCTTCTGTGTCTTCTGTGTCTTCTGTGTCTTCTGTGTCTTCTGTGTCTTCTGTGTCTTCTGTGTCTTCTGTGTCTTCTGTGTCTTCTGTGTCTTCTGTGTCTTCTGTGTCTTCTGTGTCTTCTGTGTCTTCTGTGTATTCTGTGTCTTCTGTGTCTTCTGTGTCTTCTGTGTTTTCTGTGTCTTCTGTGTCTTCTGTGTCTTCTGTGTCTTCTGTGTCTTCTGTGTCTTCTGTGTCTTCTGTGTCTTCTGTGTCTTCTGTGTCTTCTGTGTCTTCTGTGTCTTCTGTGTCTTCTGTGTCTTCTGTGTCTTCTGTGTCTTCTGTGTCTTCTGTGTCTTCTGTGTCTTCTGTGTCTTCTGTGTCTTCTGTGTCTTCTGTGTCTTCTGTGTCTTCTGTGTCTTCTGTGTCTTCTGTGTCTTCTGTGTCTTCTGTGTCTTCTGTGTCTTCTGTGTCTTCTGTGTCTTCTGTGTCTTCTGTGTCTTCTGTGTCTTCTGTGTCTTCTGTGTCTTCTGTGTCTTCTGTGTCTTCTGTGTCTTCTGTGTCTTCTGTGTCTTCTGTGTCTTCTGTGTCTTCTGTGTCTTCTGTGTCTTCTGTGTCTTCTGTGTCTTCTGTGTCTTCTGTGTCTTCTGTGTCTTCTGTGTCTTCTGTGTCTTCTGTGTCTTCTGTGTCTTCTGTGTCTTCTGTGTCTTCTGTGTCTTCTGTGTCTTCTGTGTCTTCTGTGTCTTCTGTGTCTTCTGTGTCTTCTCTGTGTCTTCTCTGTGTCTTCTGTGTCTTCTGTGTCTTCTGTGTCTTCTGTGTCTTCTGTGTCTTCTGTGTCTTCTGTGTCTTCTGTGTCTTCTGTGTCTTCTGTGTCTTCTGTGTCTTCTGTATCTTCTGTGTCTTCTGTGTCTTCTGTGTCTTCTGTGTCTGTCTTCTATCTTACTTTTGTATTCAATTTTCTGTCTTCAACATATCTTCAAATTGAAATGTGGTGAGTCCGTTCCATTTATTCCAAAAAAAGTGAAGTGAGAGCATCTTACATCGGCACCCCCACAAAGATCGATGAAATATCGCAGCCTACCGCACACTCGGCCGTTAGAAACCGGCCGTCATCGTCCGCAATACGGCCAGCATCCCTTGCGAGTGCCGTGCGATCCGCTCAATTAATCAATAATGGTTGGAATTTATTACATTTACAATTCAATAAAATAAACCAAACGGTTAACGACCATCCATCGAGCATCGCCGCATGGCGGATGGAATGGGATGCGGTTTCCAAGCTCCTCAGGCCACCGCCGTTCATCGTCGCAAGGAGAAAGGGCGAAAGAAGTTGATGTTGCACTTTTTCGCCATTTGTAGTCACGATCTTCTCGGACCACTCGCTGTACCTAACCTATAAATCATCACCGGCTAGTTCCGACTATGGAGAGCTGTTTGCTCATCACATTGCAGAACAAGATCTTACGCGACCATGCTCAACCGGAGTCTGAGAAGACTCTAGACGACACGCATTCATTGTTCCATCCGTCGTCGTCGCCATCGAGTTGGATGTTAGTGATCCATGTGTTCATGACGACGCGGCGATACGACGATAGGGCTGTATCATTATCAAAATATAACTGTAGCAATAAACCGTCGATCCGGATCAGGTTTTTCTTATGTTTCTTGTTCCTTAGATAACTGTTAGGATCAAGTTAGAACTTGGGGTGTACTTCGCGTTTGAGATGACAATTTTGGTCTATTTGGTTAACTTTGATAACTAAACTTGCTGTTTTTTAAAGAAAAGTTTCAAAAATGGTGAAAATGAAAAGTTCTGGTAAAATAGAAACTTGAAACGAGCTCACCAACTCATATTTTGATGATTGGCCGACAAATTATTGAATTTTCAAAATCTGTTAGAAACACTTTCAACCAGGTTTATCATCAGCTGATAATTTCTCTTGATGGCTTCCTATAAATCAATCTTTAAGATGGAAACTCAACAAACTGGCTATTGGTGAGCTCGTTCCATATTTTTATTTCCTCAGAGCATTTGATTTTCATTTATTTTGAAAGGATCCTAGTTCTGTAAGCAAAGTTAACTAACATGCACAGGTGAATAACCCAAAAGTCTCATATCAAATAAGAAGTTCCATCTAAGTCAAACCAAGTTCTTCCTCTGTTCGACGCGTCTACCCCGAGAGCACTACTGTACCCCCACCACATACGGGTAACGAACAACACGCGATGCAATTAAGAGATAATAAAGTGATTCTTTTCTCTCGCATCTCCATTTTTGGGCTTTCCCATGATTGTCGTCTCGTCTTTCCTCTTGCTGTGGTTCCGAGCTACCTGGTTCGTCGTCGTCTGTCGCTGATTGATGCTGACGGTGGTGTGGTCGTCGCTGGAGAACTAGTTGCTGCGCTGGTTAATGTGCAGCTGCATCTATAGGTGAAAATCCAGCGGGGAAAGTAGCCTACTCCAGTAGCCCTGGGGGTGGGAATGGGGAAACGGGTGGAGACTGCTCGGTTAATGTTTCAAGGTCGATGCAAGCTGGTCCCGAGCGATGAAGCTGCTGACGGAAGACGTTCAGACCGTTAGATTGAAGAACGGGAGCAACGGAATGGTGGTTGAGTTGGGAACTGAGTATGATTCTTCCTTGCAACATTGGCAAACGGGTTTTCAACTACTTTTTGATCATACTAGCTGAATACCCGTTTGCCAATGTAGCAAAGAATCATACTTCCTAAGACCGGGAACATTGGAATATGGGAACATGAAATTGTTTAGTTTTCAGATAGTATGTTTGCTAAAAACTTCAAATTAAAAAAAATAAAAAAAAAGTCTAAAAAAATAAAAATAATATGGAATGAGCTCACCACCCATACATCCATTTAAGAAGAATAAATATAAAATCACCTGTGTTTTCAATTAGAAATCTTCGGAGATATTCTTCTGTTGGAAAACACTGATGATATTTTTTCCTCACTTTAAGTCTAATATAAAATCTAAAAGAACACATCATAACCATGTGCTGCCCTTGGCCTAAATCGCTTATTCGATCTCCAAATTGCTACCCTCAAAAACCGTGACCCTATGCTTAGTTCTCCTAGTATACAAAATAATCTCACCGTACCCTTATTGACGTTAACCCCCGAAACTTAATTCAGCAATCAGGCGAAGCAGAAAAAAGCGCAGCTGCACCATAAAAACATAAAATGTAACAACATTATAAAAATCGTTATAAAAATTATACACGTCGCGAACAGCCTGATCCAATCGGGGCCCGACCCGTATAATGTCTTGTTCGATGATCTGCCCGTTTTTTATTTTGTCTCCGTCATCCGAAAAGACGCAGACCAGAGCAGCAGCGCAGCATTCATCAACATAATTTCGGCGATTTCGGCGCTTGCCCAAGCGAACTAGAAATTATGAATGGCTTGATGCCAGCCAGCAGCAGTGCAAAAAGCAGCTCAATCCAAGATCAGGGCAGATGCCTTTGTCCGGCATTCGTTCGTTCGTTCGTTCATTCGGTTGATTGCTGACCGTGCCGGTTCGAGTTTTTGCCCCGTTCATGCCCCGTAAAGATCAACCAACTCTGATACCAATCAAGGCGGCTTGCAACAGGCTTCATCTCTCAGCCGTAGGATGTAGGAAGATCAAGGTCAATGCTGTTGGCCGGGCAGTCCTTCACGTGTCTCCTCCGTTCGTTGATCGGTCACTTCTTCGATTGTGAACGAATGTCGCCACGAACCACGCAGAGTTCCGAATCCAATCCATCATCATTCCGAGCACGTTCCAGTTCGACCATATTTGGTGGACAATGAAACGCAAAAATTCTTCGCGAAATAAAAGAAGTCGATTGTGTCGCTTTGGTACGTAACGCAGCGTGTTCCGTCCGGGGCGATTCCGATCATTCGGAAGTTTTATTTGGTTGAGTTTTATGTTTTCCGAGAAATTTTTGCTTGTTATGAAGTGGTGTAACGGTTTGAGACGACCGTGCTTTTGCGCAATTCGCTTAAATGATGAGTGTTTGAATTGAACTGAAACTCTGAACTGAAATTCTGATCTGAAACAACTGAAACTCTGAACTAAAACTGTACTGAAACACTGAACTGAAACTCTGAGCTGAAACTCTGAACTGAAACTCTGAACTGAAATTCTGAACTGAAATTCTGAACTAAAACTCTGAACTTGAACTCTGAACTGAAACTCTGAACTTAAACTCTGAACTGAAACTCTGAACTGAAACTCTGAACTGAAATTCTGAACTGAAAATCTGAACTGAAACTCTGAACTGAAACTCTGAACAGAAACTATGAACTGAAACTCTGAACTGAAACTCTGAACTCAAACTCTGTACTGAAACTCTGAACAGAAACTCTGAGCAGAAACTCTGAACAGAAACTCTGAACTGAAACTGAACTGAAACACAGATCTGAAACTCAGAACTGAAACTCAGAACTGAAACTCAGAACTGAAACTCAGAACTGAAACTCAGAGCTGAAACTCAGAACTGTAACTCAGAACTGTAACTCAGAACTGAAACTCAGAACTGAAACTCAGAACTGAAACTCAGAACTGAAACTCAGAACTGAAACTCAGAACTGAAACTCAGAACTGAAACTCAGAACTGAAACTCAGAACTGAAACTCAGAACTGAAACTCAGAACTGAAACTCAGAACTGAAACTCAGAACTGAAACTCAGAACTGAAACTCAGAACTGAAACTCAGAACTGAAACTTAGAACTGAAACTCAGAACTGAAACTCAGAACTGAAACTCAGAACTGAAACTCAGAACTGAAACTCAGAACTGAAACTCAGAACTGAAACTCAGAACTGAAACTCAGAACTGAAACTCAGAACTGAAACTGAACTGAAACTGAACTGAAGCTGAAACTGAAGCTGAAACTGAAGCTGAAATTGAAGCTGAAACTGAAGCTGAAACTGAAGCTGAAACTGAAGATGAAACTGAAGCTGAAACTGAAGCTGAAACTGAAGCTGAAACTGAAGCTGAAACTGAACTGAAACTGAAACTGAAACTGAACTGAAACTGAAACTGAAGCTGAAACTGAACTGAAACTGAACTGAAACTGAACTGAACTGAACTGAAACTGAACTGAAACTGATCTGAAACTGATCTGAAACTGAACTGAAACTGAGCTGAAACTGAACTGAAACTGAGCTGAAACTGAACTGAAACTGAACTGAAACTGAACTGAAACTGAACTGAACTGAACTGAAACTGAACTGAAACTGATCTGAAACTGATCTGAAACTGAACTGAAACTGAGCTGAAACTGAACTGAAACTGAGCTGAAACTGAACTGAAACTGAACTGAAACTGAACTGAAACTGAACTGAATATGAACTGAAACTGAACTGAAACTGAACTGAAACTGAACTGAAAATGAACTGAAAATGAACTGAAAATGAACTGAAAATGAACTGAAACTGAACTGAAACTGAACTGAAACTGAACTGAAACTGAACTGAAACTGAACTGAAACTGAACTGAAACTGAACTGAAACTGAACTGAAACTGAACTGAAACTGAACTGAAACTGAACTGAAACTGAACTGAAACTGAACTGAAACTGAACTGAAACTGAACTGAAACTGAACTGAACTGAAACTGAAACTGAACTGAAGCTGAACTGAAACTGAACTGAAACTGAAACTGAACTGAAACTGAACTGAAACTGAACTGAAACTGAACTGAAACTGAACTGAAACTGAACTGAAACTGAACTGAAACTGAACTGAAACTGAACTGAAACTGAACTGAAACTGAACTGAAACTGAACTGAAACTGAACTGAAACTGAACTGAAACTGAACTGAAACTGAACTGAAACTGAACTGAAACTGAACTGAAACTGAACTGAAACTGAACTGAAACTGAACTGAAACTGAACTGAAACTGAACTGAAACTGAACTGAAACTGAACTGAAACTGAACTGAAACTGAACTGAAACTGAACTGAAACTGAACTGAAACTGAACTGAAACTGAACTGAAACTGAACTGAAACTGAACTGAAACTGAACTGAAACTGAACTGAAACTGAACTGAAACTGAACTGAAACTGAACTGAAACTGAACTGAAACTGAACTGAAACTGAACTGAAACTGAACTGAAACTGAACTGAAACTGAACTGAAACTGAACTGAACTGAAACTGAAACTGAACTGAAGCTGAACTGAAACTGAACTGAAACTGAAACTGAACTGAAACTGAACTGAAACTGAACTGAAACTGAACTGAAACTGAACTGAAACTGAACTGAAACTGAACTGAAACTGAACTGAAACTGAACTGAAACTGAACTGAAACTGAACTGAAACTGAACTGAAACTGAACTGAAACTGAACTGAAACTGAACTGAAAATGAACTGAAACTGAACTGAAACTGAACTGAAACTGAACTGAAACTGAACTGAAACTGAACTGAAACTGAACTGAAACTGAACTGAAACTGAACTGAAACTGAACTGAAACTGAACTGAAACTGAACTGAAACTGAACTGAAACTGAACTGAAACTGAACTGAAACTGAACTGAAACTGAACTGAAACTGAACTGAAACTGAACTGAAACTGAACTGAAACTGAACTGAAACTGAACTGAAACTGAACTGAAACTGAACTGAAACTGAACTGAAACTGAACTGAAACTGAACTGAAACTGAACTGAAACTGAACTGAAACTGAACTGAAACTGAACTGAAACTGAACTGAAACTGAACTGAAACTGAACTGAAACTGAACTGAAACTGAACTGAAACTGAACTGAAACTGAACTGAAACTGAACTGAAACTGAACTGAAACTGAACTGAAACTGAACTGAAACTGAACTGAAACTGAACTGAAACTGAACTGAAACTGAACTGAAACTGAACTGAAACTGAACTGAAACTGAACTGAAACTGAACTGAAACTGAACTGAAACTGAACTGAAACTGAACTGAAACTGAACTGAAACTGAACTGAAACTGAACTGAAACTGAACTGAAACTGAACTGAAACTGAACTGAAACTGAAATGAAACTGAACTGAAACTGAACTGAAACTGAACTGAAACTGAACTGAAACTGAACTGAAACTGAACTGAAACTGAACTGAAACTGAAACTGAACTGAAACTGAACTGAAACTGAACTGAAACTGAACTGAAACTGAAACTGAACTGAAACTGAACTGAAACTGAACTGAAACTGAACTGAAACTGAACTGAAACTGAACTGAAACTGAACTGAAACTGAACTGAAACTGAACTGAAACTGAACTGAAACTGAACTGAAACTGAACTGAAACTAAACTGAAACTGAACTGAAACTGAACTGAAACTGAACTGAAACTGAACTGAAACTGAAACTGAACTGAAACTGAAACTGAACTGAAACTGAAACTGAACTGAAACTGAACTGAAACTGAACTGAAACTGAACTGAAACTGAACTGAAACTGAACTGAAACTGAACTGAAACTGAACTGAAACTGAACTGAAACTGAACTGAAACTGAACTGAAACTGAACTGAAACTGAACTGAAACTGAACTGAAACTGAACTGAAACTGAACTGAAACTGAACTGAAACTGAACTGAAACTGAACTGAAACTGAACTGAAACTGAACTGAAACTGAACTGAAACTGAACTGAAACTGAACTGAAACTGAACTGAAACTGAACTGAAACTGAACTGAAACTGAACTGAAACTGAACTGAAACTGAACTGAAACTGAACTGAAACTGAACTGAAACTGAACTGAAACTGAACTGAAACTGAACTGAAACTGAACTGAAACTGAACTGAAACTGAACTGAAACTGAACTGAAACTGAACTGAAACTGAACTGAAACTGAACTGAAACTGAACTGAAACTGAACTGAAACTGAACTGAAACTGAACTGAAACTGAACTGAAACTGAACTGAAACTAAACTGAACTGAAACTGAACTGAAACTGAACTGAAACTGAACTGAAACTGAACTTAAACTGAACTTAAACTGAACTGAAACTGAACTGAAACTGAACTGAAACTGAACTGAAACTGATCTGAAACTGAACTGAAACTGAACTGAAACTGAACTGAAACTGAACTGAAACTGAACTGAAACTGAACTGAAACTGAACTAAAACTGAACTGAAACTGAACTGAAACTGAAACTGAACTGAAACTGAACTGAAACTGAACTGAAACTGAACTGAAACTGAACTGAAACTGAACTGAAACTGAACTGAAACTGAACTGAAACTGAACTGAAACTGAACTGAAACTGAACTGAAACTGAACTGAAACTGAACTGAAACTGAACTGAAACTGAACTGACACTGAACTGAAACTGAACTGAAACTGAACTTAAACTGAACTGAAACTGAACTGAAACTGAACTGAAACTGAACTGAAACTGAACTGAAACTGAACTGAAACTGAACTGAAACTGAACTGAAACTAAACTGAACTGAAACTGAACTGAAACTGAACTGAAACTGAACTTAAACTGAACTTAAACTGAACTGAAACTGAACTGAAACTGAACTGAAACTGAACTGAAACTGATCTGAAACTGAACTGAAACTGAACTGAAACTGAACTGAAACTGAACTGAAACTGAACTGAAACTGAACTGAAACTGAACTGAAACTGAACTGAAACTGAACTAAAACTGAACTGAAACTGAACTGAAACTGAACTGAAACTGAACTGAAACTGAACTGAAACTGAACTGAAACTGAACTGAAACTGAACTGAAACTGAACTGAAACTGAACTGAAACTGAACTGAAACTGAACTGAAACTGAACTGAAACTGAACTGAAACTGAACTGACACTGAACTGAAACTGAACTGAAACTGAACTTAAACTGAATTGTAACGAAATTGAAACGCAATTGAATAGAAAAAATAAAAAAAATATAACGTTGGATCTGTGTATATAATAAAAAAAACACTTTATGGAATTGCAAGTTTTAAGATGATCGCATTAGAGTTTAATAATTCTAATTTGCTTTGGACAGTTTTAATCATAAAACTTATTTTTGTTATAAACTCGTTGGCTTTTAAGAAATATTAATTTTTATTTTATTTTATTTTTTTTATGTTTAAGCCTCGGTCTGGAAAGAGACTTTTTTCAAGTTTAAGCTCATCTAGATTGTTATTTCAATTAATATAATAGTTCATGGTTTCATCTGTACTTTTCTGGAATTTTAAACTTCAGATCTGCAGTCGTTACACTGAGTAGGTGATGCTTTTAACCTCCTTAATATCCAATACATAATGTTATACTTGTTTGAGATATTCTAGGTCGTTCGAGGTTTGTTTTTTGAGTTCAATCTTTCACATATGTAGTCGGTAAATGGCTATCCGTTCATTACGTAAGGAAATTTTCACGACTTTTCGATACCTACCGCCCTCAAAAGAGTTTTGTTTATATGACATGTAAGATTTTTCCGTTTTTTTTTTTCATGGAACGAGCTCACCAATAATAAAAACATTCATCGAACAGAGGACTAATTAGGAGGAACTGAACGACCTCTGTTATTGTCTAACTGTCTAACTCTCGTAGTACAGGATAATCTAGTTAAAGGCATCAATAGAATTGATGAGCTCGTTCTATGTTGTTATTTTTTATATTTCCTACTTTTAACAACTCTTTCAACAAAGTTTTTATTTTATTACTCCCTATTTTCAGATTTCAACATAATCGAATGAAGATTTCTGGTACATGATTGGCAGTAAATGGTGGATCGGTGCAATTACCCTCTCAAAAAAAAGCTTCAGTCGTACATTCCATCGCACGTCTTGTCTCCGGAATGTAATTGCGCGAGGTGAAGATTCATTAACCTTTAATCTCATTTTTCACCTCTTGTGTTTTTCGAAGCCGTCCATAATCATCGACACTTGCAATTGATTCGACAATCCATGGCATCGCATCGCATAGTGTTGCACAATCCTCCAATCACGCAAGGAGGAGACGCTTAAGACGCCATCATCAGAGCTAGAGCTTGATGATTGGCGATTTTTGTTACGTTCGCTCGAGATATCAATTCCTCGGCGCCTGGCTTGGCCTGGCTTGCTGGTGATTCCGCCTCATCACGTCACATCGACATCGACAAAACGACTCTAGCTCAGCCACAGCACACTTCAAACTCCGATCGAAAGTGAATAATTGCATTTTGGGGTTTTAATTACTCCGGTAAAGCAGCTAGGTGTTTGTTGCAGCGAAATCTGTTTTACGTCACCTCAAACGCCCAAACTAATGAGACAGAAACACTGACTGCACTGACCGGTGCCGTTGTTGTGTGATATGATCGGTCAGCTAAGTGCTCTCGACACAACATGATCGCCTGCTGCTCGTTGCTTGGGCTGTTGGTCGGGTTTTATTTGCATTGCATCACCACCTAATGGGCCAGTCAGTGTTGTTTGTGGAGAACTTCCCTGGTCGCAAATCTGTCGATGATCTGGGGAATCATCACAACAAAACGGCGCGATCGGCGGCTAGTGGTCGCCTCACAAGATGCGGCGATCTGTTTATTGAGATTGTCAACTGTTGTGCTAGATGCAGCGAATCGTAGATGCACTCGCTTCGAGATGGTCGTAAAATTTAAATTAGTCTATAAAAGCTGCTTGGGTAAAGTCGCATTACGACTATTGCAACCAACCAACGGTCGGCATCATTCCAATGCGCGCCATTTCTCTGAGCGTGGGAATCGCTCATTTTACGAATCCATGCCGATTAAGATCAGTTCTGCAGTCAGTCAGTCAGTGCTTACATTGTTGGATTACTATTTCGGTCACGGTGCGATGCCGCCGCTATCCGAGGAGGGAGAGTCATAAAACTATCGTCGTTATCTTACAATGTTAGCATTGAAAACCGTCCAATTGTAGCTGCTAAACTCTGGTCAGTGATATTATATCAGCTTTAGGAATAGTTGGATGGAAATAGACTCCGGAAAAAATAACATACCATTTTTTGTTTAATCTATTCGTACAAAATAGATGTTAATAACATACCTGAAATGAAAAAATAGGAAACAAATGTAGATTAGTACAGATCGAGAAACAATTTAATTATAATGAAAGAGAAACTCTAAAACAAATCTACAAAATTAAAAAAATTTCGCTAAAACAGATCGTAAAAACATAATAAAATGGAACGAGCTCACCAACTTCATGATTGAATCTACGTTCCGCCTACTACCAAAAATATACCAATCTTTTCCACCTATAGTGTACAAAATGTATTTATTTTTCGTTCTGTTTTGCACAACTGTGTTGTCGAGGTCATATTTCAGTCAACAATCCATACATTATGATGCACATAAATTCCACTCTGCATACCTAAGAGCATACAGTCGCACTCCTATGACGCATGGGTACTCTCATCCATACCCTTTTTGTTGGTCCATATGGAATGATTTTACATTGCACACTCGCTGACTGGCAAATACGTTTCATATTTCAATCCATTCGCGCAGGCGTTCGTGGAACCGTTATAGGTTTCCACTTTTTAGTTAAGGCTGGCAGATAGTCTGCCAAATTCCCACATCGCAATTACACCAAGCGCATTTCAGCAAATCCAGAAGTGAATTAGAATATAATGATAATTAATCAGCCAATTTCATAAATAGTATTTCGTGTTGATTGCAAAGTGCGGCTCGGTATTCCGAAGGTCATTAGTTCAACTCTCAAGTTAAAGTTTTTTTTGTCTCGGGCATTATTAAGTCACATAAGATGCTACATTATATCACAATAATGCAAACCGTAAGTCGCATAAGATATTGCTTCAAGTCATATAGCGTTGCTTTTGTCTCGCTAATACACGCATATCGCCTCCACTTTTGTACGCTTACGGCACTTTTGCTGCATCTTACGCGATGTTACTTTTTCGTACAAGTGTACGTATAACCCGGTCATAAACTTCACTAAACGTGTAAATTGGTTGTCTGGGATGCTTTTCGGCTTTGCGGACGATATTGATCGCATCAGCATTGATCAATTGTTCCCATGCTGATGAGATAAATATCGTCAGCAAAGCCGCAAAGCTTCTATAAGAGGCAGATAAAAATTTCATCTCACAAGACGAAGTATATAAATGCGGGTAGAGATAGAGACAGCCCAAACGGTATTGGTGCTGAAATAGTAATTGATGGGGACATCTACGAAGTTGTTGAAGAATGAGTGTATCGTGGAAGACTGGTGCACGGTGTCAAAATTATGATTATTATCGAACTTTCATGTACCTCGGATTTTTCTTCAAAGATTATTAGAATTTCGGCTATAATTTATAAAAGCAAAATTTGAAAATATTCTATCGAGGAAAATTTGAGTTAGATGAGTTTTTAGCTATTTTCCATACTAAAAATCAATAATTACTATTTTAGCCCAAAAAACGTCCCATACAAAATGTATGGAAAAATTTTCGCCGGTGAAACATTTTCTAGTTTTCCGATTATGAATATATAGCCCAAATACTAATCATTTTCGAAGAAAAATCAGAGGTACATGAATGTTCGATAATAATCGAAATTTTGACACCGTGTGGTGCAAGTTGACGTACCCTAAAGGTATGCCTTACATACTTCTACTTATGTTGAAAATCTCATATCTTGACCCGAATGACAAATTATGTCTTACAGCCTCCGTCAATCCTAGTGATTAATTACCTGCTCCACTCCCATTTGCCTAATGGACTCTGATCTCAAAGATTAACTTAATCCAACAGCTTCAAAGCAGGTCGATCACCTGCCTCCACACAAGAGACCCCAAATGGACACCAAGGTCACATTTCGGCAACGATTCAGCTGTCAACACTTACGCATTTGATAAATATGTCCCAATATCATCTAGATGACGACAAAAGATTCGTTTGAAATGGCGTTGTTGAAGTCATGACTCCATTGACCCCATCCAGTCGAATCGAGCCCTCGAGCGATCCCTCCGTTGTTGAAGCTA
Organism: Aedes albopictus; assembly: GCF_035046485.1. Classification (NCBI taxonomy): domain Eukaryota; kingdom Metazoa; phylum Arthropoda; class Insecta; order Diptera; family Culicidae; genus Aedes; species Aedes albopictus. The sequence continues at coordinate 29,550,936 of NC_085137.1, forward strand.
ATTACCCTGCATCATCATCACCGCCATCGTCATCTCAAGAGAGAAAAAAGAAGAGAGCCAAGCAGAGTGTTTCGTAAACATTTCATCTTCCAACATAATGGTCGGAGTTGTTGGGTAACGAGACCGGCGATGGCACTTGGCCGCCTGTCGAAGGTCATTCCTGGTCTCTCGGTGTCTGACTTGAATCAATTTATTTGTCCCGGATCACCGTCGTCGTCTTCGTCTTCATTGCTGCTCGCAAGTCTCTTCAACATGAACGTCATCATCATCATCATCATCATCATTGTGTGAAGTAATTACCTGCGGGTAGCGAAGATTGAAATCCCTTTTGTCCCCAGGTTGATGATTGTTAGGATGGTACCAGATCTAGATCAAATGAAGGTCGTTAACCAGACAGAGACGTCCAAAGAAGGACTCCATCATCTACATTGTGTTACAATAATGCACTCGGAGCGACAAGTCGCGCTGGGTGCACCTCAACTGACAGCAGTCAGTCAGTACGTGCATAGATGATGATGGGAGAAGTGACTTCTTTACAACAACGCCACCAAATGAAAGTGAAATAAATAAACCACAAGCCCCGTCTTGTGGACGGCCTTACCCCGACCGGAGACTACTACTATACGATTCAATGTGTAACAAAAGAAACCATGAACAATTTACTGTTCGGATAGGAAAGACCCAGGCCTCGAGATCTGCGCCACGGTTTGGGACCAGTCATCACCAGTCATCATCTTTGTCGTTGTGGTCCCCGGCGCAGACGCTAAAGCAGTGGTTGTCAACCATGAAGGATACATAGCATAGCATGAAAACCTGCACAAATCGTGGTTTTGCAACAGTAAGTACATGTACCAGTTGTTATCTACAACTGCAGATTTCGTTACCATCTCTCTCTTTCTCTTCTTGGCGTAACGTCCTCACTGGGACAAAGCCTGCTTCTCAGCTTAGTGATCTATGAGCACTTCCACAGTTATTAACTGAGAGCTTTCTCTGCCAATGACCATTTTGCATGTGTATATCGTGTGGCAGGCACGAAGATACTCTATGCCCAAGGAAGTCAAGGAAATTTCCTTTACGAAAAGATCCTGGACCGACCGGGAATCGAACCCGTCATCCTCAGCATGGTCATGCTGAATACCCGTGCGTTTACCGCCTTGGCTATATAGGCTCGTTACCATCTAATACAGAGCATTTCCAGCTCAACGCACGAATCGCGTAGACACGACCTTTTTCAATTCAAATGAAATTTTGCTCATATATGGCCGGGGTTCTGCTAAACCGAACTAAGCGCCAAAAACTTAATTGCGAGATAATTAAGCTTAAAGTTTAACAAGTCACAAGTAAACAGCAGCTAAGATTATTTGAAACTTTTCCCCACACATGTAACTTACAAGCCTTTATTAACCATCAGAGATGAAGTAAACATGTAAATTAATTGAAATCATTGATATAATTACATTTAATTTCTCAGTCGTTTGCACTCAGTTCACTCTGGCTGAACAAAAACATTGGAATATGGTTTACAGTTCACTCTGGTTGTATGCAATTTTATATTTTGTACGTTCTGCCACACAAAAATTTCGAATTTACTCCACGAAGAGCTGTCAGAATTACTGGATTTTTACATGGAAGGAAGATCATCTCATTCTTCATCCAATGGTTAAGAAAACTCTATTTTTCAAAAAATGGTCTTTGGTTCGGTGTAGCAGAACCCCGACCATATGAGTCTCTATCGGCGAATTGTTTTTCGTATTATTTATTTTAGAATATTCTTCACCTAGGTTTCGAAAAGGGCGTATGATAAATTCCAAATTTCTTCTGTAAAAATATAACACGAAAACGATTTGTTGGATTGAAATGATGTTTTCGGGGATGTTCGAAGATACTTGAAGAACCTCAAAAAAATACACTGGGAGTAATATTTATCACTGGTCCATGTTAGATGTCATATGATTTTAATTTTCCTAAAACCTGACCATCGATTTTTTTTTTATTTTTTTTGTAGAAAGCTGACTTGCTGACTTGCCGAGTAACCCAGTATGGCTAAATGCGTCTTACAATAGGTTCTCGAATATTATTTCTCATCGATTTTTAAACTAGTAAAAGCAAACAATTTTTGAAACTTTTTATAAATAACAAAGAATTTACGGACAGATTTCAATGAAAAACCTTTAACGGAAAATTCAAAAAAAAACAGAAAAAAATCAGAAAATAGAATAAACTCTGTTAAATGTTATTCGAGACGATCTCTAAATTCACATATCTGAGAAATAGTTGATCTTTTTTGGATAAAAACTGTGAAACAGCCAAAAAAAAATCTCGAATAAAATTTCGCACGGTCGCATGTTTGTTTTTATTTATTTTTTTTTGCAAATTTTGAGGCAGGAAATCGGCTTTTTACAGAAAAAAAATAATGGTTAGATGTTTGGTAAATTGAAATTATATGAAATCTAGCATACATCTGCGAGGAATACAATACGACTCTCTGTGTATTTTTTGTCTCCTTCAAACATTCTCAAACATCTTCGAAGACATCATTTCAATCCAACAATCCGTTTTCATGTTAAAGTTTTTGCAGAAGAAAACTAGGTTTTATTCACACGCTTTTTTCAAAAGTTGATTAATAAGTAAAGGTTTCATGAAAACCAGCGCATGGAAAAAATCTAATTTAAACTGAAAAAAAAATTGAGTTAAAAAATGGCTAAATTTTCCGTGTTTTAAGCTGGAAATGTTCAATCCTATAACAACCAAATTGCTGGTTGGGAATAATCTCTCGGCCGATAATCTGCCTATATTAGCCACGTGCATATTCACTTTTTTACTTCCGTACAAAATGCTGCACTCTTCAGAAACTTTGAAGTAAACAGAAGTCAAATTCAAGGCATCTGAAAATAAGAAAATGGAAACCTTGTCAGTCAAAGTTCTTGGTTGTTTGTTAGATCTTATTCGTCAGAGCTTCTTATTCTCAATTCAAATTTTGATGCAATTACACGTATAATGAAGTTTATATTTATGTTATACGTACTTAAAGTTACATCGCATAAGATGCAGCAAAAGTGCCTTATACGTACAAAAGTGGAGGCGCTATACGTGCATTGACGGAACAATAATAACGCTATATGATTTGAAGCGATATCTTATGCGATGCACCGTGTGCACTATTGCGACGTAATTCAGCACCTTATGCGACTTAATAATATTCAAAAAAAAAAAATTCTTGTCGGCTCGATATCGAACTAATGACCTCTGGATTGTCGAGCCACACTTCTCACACAACACCAAACGCTACTAATAATACAAGCTGATTAATTATCATGATATTCTAACTCACCTCAGTGTTTGTTGGGACACATGGGTTCACATACGCTGTGCGTGTTTGGCAGGCTAAAGACGACGAAGGGCCATTTCTCGTACAGTTTTCACTGCCCCTCTTTAGCTATCGCCTACCATTGTTGATTATCAAGCCCAAGCCAACAAAACAAATATTGATACCTTTGCAACCATAATTATGGCTGTTCACTTTCTTGTAGCTTTTTGGCAGTGCATCCACAATGCAACAGAAAGTTATTAATTGTTATCACATATCAAATCGCATAATGTCAACATAAACGCTTCTAGCCTATGCGAGTTTGTATGCACACTTTAACGAGTTTATTTGTACTTTTATGCGATTTCATCCATACACTAATGCGAGGTTAACTGACACAACATGGAAAGTACCAAGCGAAGTCGTATAATCATCGCAGTACGCAAATATGCGAATTCATTTGACACTTTGCGAGTTCGCTCGCACGCTTTTACGAATAAGTAAAGTTCATCGCAATAGAACATCAGAATATCATCTACTACGATGTACTCATACCTTATAAAAGTTTATTTGTATTCTTATATGACTTTACCTGATACATCGTAATAAGTTCAAAAAATAACATCATATGCGATGAAAATTGTCATTCAGCCGTACATATATGCGATAGTGACTTAGAATAGTACTTCATACGATGTACAACGTGGTTTCTTATGCAACTCCTGGTTGTCTGGGTGATTTGCAGTTGACCATGTTCTGGGAGCATTCAAAACTTATTGCAAATTTATTAAAATGAACAAAACCTAAAGCAGGGCGGACATTTTTAAAAAGCTTGTAAAAATGTTGAAATTTTTTATTTATTTTTTTTTGTTTTTTTATTAGTTTTTTGCAGATTTTAGGAAAAAAAATGCCGAAAGAGTTTTCGATAATAATGTTTTAAGAGTTTCTCACAACAAAAGGAATCCATCCAGATTGAGGGAAAATTTGAATAAAAAATAAAATAAACAAAATACAAACATGCCAGAGTAAAATTTGTCCACTATACAGAGCACTCTTTAGCACTGAAACGAAAAAATAAAAATATATTTGACAAAATCCAACAATTTAACAATATTAAAAAATACAAAAATCAACGAATTCGACAAATATAGACAGAATTTGCCTAAATTTTAGACAAATGTGGTAAAGTTTGATAAAATTTATTTAAAAAATGTATAAAAATCGACAAAATTCAAAGAAATTCGATAAGTTTTGAAGAAGTTCTAAAAAGCGAAAAAAATCGAAAGGCAGGGAAAAATCAGGCAAAATTCTACGCAATTTAACAAAAATCCACAAGATTCTACAGATTATGAAAAAATGTGAAAAATGCGAGAAAATTCAGTAAAGTTCTACATAGCTCAATTGAAATCAACAAATTGGCAACTGATAAATATACATTAGATTAAACATAAATCAATAAGTTACGACGAAATTTTTAAAATTCCTAAAAATGGAAATGTATATTCGAGCTTGTAGAAGCGTGTAAGTTGTGGAGCGGACCTGGTGTAATGTCACGTGACTATCACGCCGAAGACCTAAAATAGAATCCCTCTGCCGACAAACTTATAAATGTGTGTTCTTCTTTCGGAAGGAAAGAAAAGCATCGATTCCAAGATTGACTAGCCTAGGACTACAGATCTCCTTAATACAGATTAATAATAAAGAGAAAGTGTATAAGTCGTAGACGAAATATGCCCATACATTCGAAGAGAAAAACAAGTAGTGGAATCCTTTTAAATTACCTTGATGCTAGTTTTTCTCTTTTTAGAGTATTTCATTTTTAGATTATTCTTTTGGAAAAAGTGAAATGAAATGTTTTAAATGTTTTTCAACTAGTGTCTCAAGTGAAACAAGTTCGGCTTGATGAATTTCCATAAGAAACAGCAAAAGGGCTCTCAGAAAAAAAACTTTTTGACGAATCACTGAAGGAATTTCTGGAGGTACTCTTGGAATAATTCTTAAAAAAAACTTGGAGGAATTTCAGAAGAAACGTCTTGGTGAATCTCAAAAGCAACGCTTGGAAGAATTTCAAGATCATCTCTTGGTTAAAACCAAAAGTTCTTGATAGAACTGAAGGAATTCCCGTAGAAATCCCTTAAGGAATTTAAAGAGGTACCTCTGGGTTAATCACAGAAGGAACCCTTTTTTGAGAATTTTTCATCGAACGTCCAGCTCCAAAAAGCATTTTAGAAGGAATCACAGAAAAAATCTCTGTGGAAAACCCTGAAGTAATTGTGGAAGAGTTTCACGAGATTAATTAGAAAAAAATCCATGAGATGTTTAAAGATATCCCAAAAAACTTCTTAAGGACCCGTGAAATGGAGGATTTATTCTCAAAATAAATTTGAGAAGGTATCAGAACAAATCTAAAACAAATATTGGGACAAACTCTTGTCAAGTTAAAGACATATGAGAGATAAATTCTTGAAATTTTCATGACAGTTGTTGGGATACAAATAAGTAATTTTTGAATTTTTCACAAAACAAAATTTGGAAGAATATTCTAAAAAAAAACTCAACATAATTTGCCAAAGTTTGAGATGAAAGTTGGGCAAAGTTTGATGAAGTTATTTTTAAAAACGTAATTTTAAATTATGCTAAATTAGGCTCGATAAATTTTGAAAAAATTCTCAAAAGCGACGAACAACAATTCAATGAAATCTGATAAAGTTCGACGAAACGACAAAATGTTAAAACACCCAACAAAATGTGACAAAACCAGGAAAATTCTATAAAATCTGACAAAAATTTACAACATACTACAGATTATTGAATTGAAAAAAAAAAAGTTCGAGAAAATTCAGAAATTATTTAATACAAATCTACAAAATTTGCAATATCCTACAAAATTTGACAAAACTAGAAATTTGGAAAGAAATTTTAAAATTTTGTCTTCAAAATTCCTAAAAATGAATTCGACAATGAAAAGTGTGCCTTTCACACTTTTCTGTTCAAAGGTAAACACTGGCAGTGGAATCAAAAAGGAGTGGCTATTTCTTGATAGTTTTTCTCCTTTCTAAAGTATTTTTTTTTACAAAAGTAAGATGAAAAGTTTTTTTTTTTTTAAGTGTTTTTACACTAGTTTGGAGTAGCCAGCTCTAAAAGTGAGAGTAAAAGTCCTGGAAGATTTCCATAAGGAACAACAGAAGGGCACCCAGAAAAACTTTTGGATGAATTCCAGGAGTAAATCTCTGGTGGAAATCAAGAAGGAACTCTTGGAAGAATTTCTGGAGGTATTTCAGAAAATAATCCCGTGAGAAATTCTGAAGAAACCTCGGAAAGTTTTCAGAACAAACATCTTGGTGAATCCCAAAAGCAAAGTTCGGAGGAATTTCAAGGTGGTCTCTTGGTCAAAACCCAAAATTCTTGGTGCAACTTCTAAAGCAACTCCCGTAGAAACCTCTAAAGGAATTTAAAAAGATATTGCTGGGTTAATCCCAGAAGGAACTGCTGGAGAAATCTCAAGGGTCCGAAACTTTACCTTCAAGAATTGCTCATCTGTTTCCAAGAGATAACCAAGTGGAATGATAAGAGGAAACCTATGAAGAACTCCAGAAATATTTTTGAAGAAATTACTGAAACAATCTCTTTGGAGAAAACTGAAACTAATTCTGAAAGAGATCTACCAGATTACAAAGACAAATTCCTTGAGATTTCTGAAAGATTTCCAAAAAAAAACTTCTATATGACCCCGTGAATACCACGCGACATCTCATGGAGGTATTAAGTCTCACTCACACTGTGTCACTCTTGCGATCAACTGGACAGATATATGCATTTCAGTTTCTACAAGCTTCCAAATGTACCCCGGAGTCACAAAACTGTGTTTAAAACCTCTTGCTGGCGCTAATTAGAAAAGTATCAAAGAATAATTATGTTTAGAAGTAAACTGCATAATTGTAGTTCGGGATTTTTTTTTGAGGCATGAAGCATTAGATGACCGTGCAATTCGTAGTTGCTACTCCATTACTTACTAGATCAATCGAAATTGCACAGAGAACCAAGCGATGGGGCCTGGGTGTAGCTTTCCATCCTCAATGTGCACTTTCGCGGGTTTAAAAATTTATATTGTCAGTACCGGCGCCGGCCACGTCCTTACGGCCTTCGGGGAAGGGAAGGGAAGGGATGTTAGTATTACATTCATTGCTACTACAGACAATGTAGTAGCAACGCTTCTCTGCGGTTATCACAGGAAGGAAGTTTATTAGTTGGAGGGTGTGAATAGTTACATTAGTCTGGATTCACATTGGGAAATGATTCGCAACAAAGCAAAGCAAAAATGTAATCGTACACATCGTAGTTGCTACTCCGTGATTGACTACAACAATCAATGTTGCACAGAGAACCTATGGCTATGAATGTGGCTTGAGACTAGCTAACCATTCTGAATGTGCAAAATTCTGGAAATAAACATTTGAAAAGCCAACAACGGCGTCGGCCACGTCCTTACGATCTTTGGGAAAGGGAAGGAATGTTAGATCAATAACCGTTGCTACTAATTATCAGTTTGCAATAGCTAAAGTTTATGTTTATAAAATTGACTAATTTTCATGTGAATTTCTACAAAAATAACGAGTTTCGTGATTATTGAAAGCGGCACAATGAAAATGCTACCAGTAGCATTAGGACTTTTTTCAGGAACTGTTTCCCAACCTTAAACAACAATTACGATTTCAAGACATAATGTATAAATTATTTGTAATGAGTAGGAAATTACTTAAAAATTAATAAATTTGCTAAGGGGTATATAACAGGTAGAATGTGTGAAAACGAGATACTATTGACCAGGGTCCTCAAAAAGTTGAGAACCTCTGCACCAGTGTCTAATGTAGACAGTCGTTCCTCTTTATTTCGCCACTTAGTTCCATACTCCACAATGTCCGCTCGCTGCCGCCGTTGGCTGTAACACAAAAGAAACAACCTTTTCCGTCGTCTTTTTTTACACCAACGAGACGATGAAAAACTATGAATCGAAGAAAAACAGTCACAGCACACAGTTTTGAGCTTCGTTGAGGTACCTAGACAAATACCTGTGTGGTGTTGTTCTCAAATCTTGAGCCCCAGGTATTTCTGTATGTGCGTTCGCCTCCGCTTCATCATGAGAATAGAGAAACAGAATGTTATAATGGAATCAATTGTTTGCTTACACAAATAGACGCACTTTCGCTTTTTTTTCCTGGGCTGCCTTCGGCGTTCTTTCAGAGAACACGTAACGAATACCTGAACACCTGTGTGTCAGAATGGACCTAATGAAATCGAAACAACCTGTCACAGTAGTATCTCGGAGCACGCCTACGCAAAAGATCATTGGAATCAATATTTTAGTTGTCAATGAGATTTTTCAAAATATTTGGCATTCTCATGAGCGTTTGACTCGAGAAATCGCGGTAATACCTGAAGCTGTGAAGCGATTTTGCGGACTGCGACTGAATTGATGCTTGAAAGGCATTTATCATTTAACAAGTAGGTGTGTAACGCAGTGTTTTTCATTTATCGTATATAGTAGGTTCTTCTCAAATAAATAAGAAGGGTTACGACTATGAGTCTGGTATGAGATGTATCATTTTTGGACTGCTTCCTGAAATATGTCACTGACAACATAGGCTTGTTTCGCACCTGGTAGCGGATTGAATTAGAAAAAAAGGTGAAAGTAGCTACTGGTAATAATCTAAGCTACGAAGTTTAGTTGGAACTTGCGAGCCAAACTCTAATCAATTTTCTCCCAAAAAATCCCATCTAAAAGTTTGCTCGCAATCCCCCGTTATCCGGCCCAGTACCTCCATTCATTCGACCAAATAACCATCATTAGACCCATCAATCTTCCCAGCCAGAGCACCCCCACAAACGCCCAATGAATACCCGCAGCAACCAATGGAAGCGCACTGAACCGAAACAAACATTTAATTCAACACCTTCCCGCCGAAAGCAAAAAAAAAAAAAGATGGTTTTTGATAAAACACACGGCGATGAAAGATGTCTGATTACATTGTACTTTTGGGAATTTAGCACGCGTGCGCGAAACGAAACGTGGTTTGATCTGATTCTCCCAACTGGGTTCCCGCAAAAAAAAAAAAACACAGGAGATATGACTAATGATCATCGGAGGCCTCTTCCGGACCCGTGGTGCGATCCATCCACCATTCGATTTGCTGCGGCGGTGATGACTAATGGTGAACGCGCGCTCGCTCGCTCGTACACACACTCGGAGTGTAACGGTTGAACGAACCAAAGAGCCGGCAGATCTTCATCGCCTTCCTTCGGTCGGTTCATTACCATTGTCGACTTCCCAGCAGCACTTGCTTTCTGAAGAAGATATGGGTAACGAAAGTTTTTTTTTTGTTTCTTTCCCTCAGTTCCTTGCGAACGCGCGCCATCAGATTGAGTAATCATAATGCAAATATTTCCTCTCACTCATCATAATCATCCACGAAAACTATCGACAACGACGACGGCGTGTCGTCGAGGAAAACATTCGACGTTCGTCGTCTTATGGCTTTTGTTTACGATGCACACGCTTTTATCTTCCTCAATTGTGTTTTACGTTTTTTTTTAACAAGATGAAGGGTGTTAAGTTCTTTAGCAGGAATGATATTTAGAATGCTATCAAGATTGCGTTCAATTTGTCAAGAAATGAATTTATTAAAAAAAAAGAATCACTGCAGGTTATGGTGGGATTCGAACCCACGACTCCTGATCGCTAATTCGGTGCTTCAATGAACTAGATCACATAACGGATTAATCACAGGCCGATGAAGAGGTAAATTTCAGACACAACTAGCACTGAAGAGATAAAAGCTTGCATATAAATTTTATAGATTGTTTCATATTGTTGTTTTCTTGTGGAAATGCAAAATAAATCTACAGGTATTCGATTATTCTTTCCCTGTGATACGAAATACGCTATTTTCACACTGCCTGGAGAGTTCATCTTTTATAATTTTCAAATATCTCAAATATCTCATCCCAATTTAATCAATAATTTACCCATCTGTACATATGTACAGTACAGATGGGTAAATTATTGATTAAATTGGGAGAAAAATCCACAACTCAGGGGAAATTTGAACTCACGACCCTTACACGCTAGACAATTGCCTTACCAACTAAGCAATCGAGCCAATTAATGACACAGTGCTATCCAGAGCGCATAACTGACACTGAAGAAGATTACGCATTGGTAGTCGAAATAAGCGAATCTGTCAAAGGAGAAGCATTAGGGGGTGAAATAAAAAGGTATAAAACTCACAACACTCATTTAAAGGCTATTTAACCGTTATGTGTCCGACAAACTTTTTGCTTTTTTCTACGCCGTGCTTTATAAATGGGCGCTGGGTATCCGGGTACTTTGTCGGCCACATAAAGGTTAAGGTTCCCTTAAAACCTTTCTTGAGCATAAGACGTCAAATCTACATACAGATCTAGTGTGTTTGAATGATATTCATGCATACTCAACTCAGCCTCATGAAACTAAGTGCTATCAAGTGATGAATTCAATGTTTGTTTAAGAATCTCTAGGTCTTCTAGGTCACCGGACCCACAAGCGTAATCAATCAGTCTGGAACGTCATGCCTCCCTTCTGAAACCACCTGTAACGTTAATGAAACCCTTTAAAACGCCTCTGAAATCATCATCTGTTCCGAAATGTATTTCCAAAAACTGTAGGCCCCCGTAAACTCTCTCAAAACCCTCCTTTACGTCCCTGAGACCCTTCGAAATCTCCCATTACGCATTTGAAATTTGTGGAAAATCATCGGAAATTTCATGAAATGGCTTCAAAAACCCTTGAAACCGCCTCGGACCCCTTTATGAAGCACATGATAACCTCTTAAACCTCCGAAAACGTGTCTGTAACGCCTCTGAAACCCGCTGAAAATCCTCTAAATCTTCCTGAAATGCCTCTAAAAACCCTATGAAACCTTCTCGGACCCCTTGAAGCGTACCTGAGACCCTTCTGGGCCCTCAAAAACGCCTCTGAAACTGGCTGAAAATCCTCTAAAACTTTCAACTTAAAGTGTCACTGAAAACCCCCTGAATTCAATTTTCCCCTACAATGTTGACCCATGCTAAAAGGTATTCGTTGATCATATGCCCCACCCTAAATATACCACTGTGCAATCGAACTAAGGTGTCGGTATTTTCATGTCCTAGTAATTCCTCTTTCAAATTTGAAAAGAGTTTAGTTTAATAGGAGACTCTGGAGATGTTTCAGAAGGGTTTAGAGGACCCCTCGGAAGCTTTCAAAAGATGGATAAAGGCACTTGAGAAAGCTTCACAAAAATTGCATGGGTCTATTGAGAGGGTTGATAAATTTCAGGTGATGTGTAAGGAGACTTTCAAGGAATTGGTTCCATGGAGGTTTCAAGGGGTTTAAGTGGTTTTAGGGGATTTCATGATGATTTCAGGGGATTTCCAAAGGCCTCAGAAGGGTTTCAGGGAGTTTCAAGGGTTTGGCTATGTTCAAAGAGGTTTTCAGGGGGTTTCATAGAGGCTTTAGAAGGCATTTAACCTTACTAATGCTGACGTACTGCACCGTAAGGGTTAAGAATGACCCTAATAATTGCATCCCTCAGGGCCCGAGGGAAACCAGTAAAGGAAGGCATTAGAGATGTGTTGAGTAAACTTGATCTTGAGTATATGAAGCTTGCGTACGACTTCCTGAAGCAAGGTGAAGCCTTCGTTTGATATCACCGTCTTGTTGCTCCACTTGTCCACCTCGTGTCCCTTCGAAAATCGTCTGCTTGTATCGGTACAGGCTTTTTATCTACTCTACGTTTATTTACTGTTTAAAAAGCCTTCACAAAAACATTACAAAGTATTTCAAAATATATAAGATGTTTCAAAGCTAATCTTAATCCTAATTCTCCACAAAAATCTGTATATATTTCAACAGATGTTAAGATTATTCCCAAAATGAATACTGAATATTTTTTTACTGTTCCATCTAGTGCAGGGGTTCTCAAACTTTTTCAGCTTGCGACCCACTTTTTATTGTTACAGAATTCGGCGACCCACCAACACGTATTTTCATAACATACGTCGATTTAGCTTTCTTAGTTTTAGATAAACTTACTTCAGGTAGCACTTAATCTTACATATTTGGAGTATTTTTTTTAATTCATAGTGCTCTTTTCGTTGTTTTTGGAAAATCAAAATAATCTTAAGGTGTTCAAGTGATCAGTTTCAGCAAACTTTCTGTCAAATCTGTCGAATGAAGTACCGAACTACGCTGCTTTTATTTGTCCTGGCTCTGCTCACTTGCAAAAAGAGGTAGATAGTTCAAATTAGGCGCAATTGATTACGAATTTTCAAGATTACTGCCCTTGAAAACATGCGTAGGGGTTCAATTCAATCGTAGTGGCAGTATATTTGTATTATCTGATGTTTCTCCTTAAGGCTTTGAGCAAGGTTTTAATACAAATTCAACCAGTCCAACTTATTGCAACACTATTTTTATTTTACTTCTATTATATTGAAATAACTTAAGAGTTGTTCATATTTCTGTAAACTCTTAGATTATTGGAATTCAGCTGATTTCTACCGAAGTTTGTTCGTGAATTTCGACTGGAAATTGATTTATTCTTCGATCTGGCTTTCTCAGTCTTGGCAAATTCAAAACGACTGGTTTTGAATTGCACCAAAACCAGTCGTTTTGATTTTCCCTAGACTGAGAAAGCTAATTCGAGAAAAAAAATATTACCGAAGTTCGTTAAAAATAAACGAACAATTCGGAGAAAATAACTAAACGTTCACTGGCTCCGTCTCGATTTTTTTTTCACAGAACTCAAGAAAAACTCAAAATTTTACCAGAATCCTAAACCTTCTAGTTTCAGAAGCTCTTTCAGAACGCAAACAGTAGTTTCGAGGTTGAGTATACTATAGACTAAGACTTATAATACAAAAGTTTAAATTGAATCAATGAGAAGCCTAATTTCTAGAAATAACTCTGCATATTTTCCAGTATTTGTAAATTGGAAAATAGATAATATTATCAATATTGATATATGTAAATTGAGCCATTTCTTGGAATATCGCCCAAGCCTTCGCGACCCACCAAAAATCAGGCCACGACCCACCAGTGGGTCGCGACCCATAGATTGATAAACGCTGATCTAGTGTATCTTATTATTTTTTGAAATTGAAACAGGCTTGGATTTCTATGATGACATTATAAGCAATAGCTTCGCAAACTAACCATAATGCTGTCTTACATTTTCTATTCTGATTCCCTTCTCTCATATAAAGCAGTAGATGGGGAGATCTTATCTTAATTTTTAATCTCTTTCTAAGTATTCCCGATACCCACAACCATATTTTAAAAGTTTTTGTAATTGTAATTCATTATGCTGTGCCACGAACATCGCAATTGAAATTATCTACATTTGCTATATTGTTGAACATTTTTATATTATTTGGAACTGAATATATCATTGAATATCTCATAAAGTGCAGATCTTGTGGACAAAGTTAGAAAATTTTGATTTATGTTTTCCCAGATGTCACTCCATGGAATCTGTGGATACTTTTCCTCTACTTTGACTTCTATCAAACTGTATATTTGTTTGTTTGTTATCAAATGAGACAGATCTTTTATTTCCTTTGCTCTAGAAATATATCTTTGAGTATTGTGACTCAAATTTTTCAAATTACTTGTAGCAACAAAATAGTGATTGATAGTTTCATTCCCTTTAAAAAGTAAATTCCTTATAAAAAGTGATTTATACTGGGTTTCCGGATCAAGCAAGTTAAGACCTCCTTTGAGGTTGTGCAAGTACAACTGAGTTCGTTAAATTTTGAAGATTCTATGACAAATAAGTCAAAAACATGAAATTGTAAAAAGTTTTAATCGAATTCGGCTCCGTTATGCCTGTTGGCGCATGAGCTTACAACGGGCGTTCAAGAGAGGTCAGACATTCTCATAGCAAATTCAAAAGTTTTTAAGTTGCTTCAGCGGGGTTTTTTGAGGTTAAAGAATGCCTTAAGGGGGTTTCAGGGGTTTCAACGGGTCTTAAGGTGGAAGAAGTCGTCATTGATAAATCGTCATCATTGGAAATGCAAAAGCTGTTTTCTCGTTCAAAACTGACATGTTTGCATTGAAAGTATATTCACTATACTTCATTCTCAACCCGCAACACAGTGAACACATTTTCACTGCGATAGCTTCAGTTTTAAACTAGAAAACTTCTTTCGCATTTTCTATGATGACGGTTATATCAATGACAAATTCTTCAACCTTAAGGAGGTTTTCATAAGTTTAAGGCGTTTATAAATTGGTCTTTGGATGACCCCACGGAAAGAAACACCTGAGACTTTTAATTAATTGTAGAGTGTTTAAAGGGAATTCAAGACATTTCAAGAGATGTTTCAGAAGGAATTTCATTGGGCCTTTGGAAGATTTCACAGGGTTTCAGCGAGTTTATTCAAAAGCGTCGAGAGATAAGTAATTATATATGGAGTTAGCCCTCTATGGTTGGCTTTTCGGTCAGGTTAAATTATAAGCGGGGTGATACTATTTCATCCGACGTTTCGACCCTTGGTTTGGATCTTCTTTAGGGAAATTGTTGGAATACCGTACGTTTGTATCGCTGATTTCTTGGCATAGGGCGTCCGGTTTGATGAATTTAAGCTTGTATTGGCTTTTTGTGGGTAGATGGTGAGGGTGTAGTTTACAATAATGCGTTTTACCACCGCACCGAACATTAACAGAGTAACCAGTGTCTAGACGCCATGTTAGTGTTTGGCGCAGTAGCATAACAAATTATTGTAAACCTCACCATCTACCCACAAAACGCCAACACAAGCTTAAATTCACCAAACCGAACAGCCCTATGCTAAGCAGCCGGCGATACAAACGTAGCGGTATGTCTATAATCTCCCTGAAGAAGACCCAAATCCATGGTCGAAACGTCGGATGAAATAGTATCACCTCGCTTATAATTTAACCTGACCGAAAAGCCAACCATAGAGAAAATAATCTGCCAATTCGTCGGTCGTTTCCAAAAACAGTAGTTATACATAAAGATCCGATATTTCATACTCAAGGGCACTCAAGGGAGGCCTTGAGGATCCTTAAACGGTTCCATTGAATAGTGAATAATCAGCGGTTGCGGTTATGTCTGTAGATATAATGCATGAAACTATTGGACGACCTAACACATCCGATTTCTAACTTGATGTTCACCACAACTCTAGAACCTCATCACAAATCATAACCATTCAAAAGATAAATAAGGCAGCATCCATTTATTATGTAACGCTCAAATCGACATTTTTAGACCCTCCTCTTCCCCACCGTAACGCTTTTGTATATGAAAATCCTATTTTTTTTTGTATGGACCGTAACGCTTGGCTATCCTCCCCCCTCCCCCTAGAGCGTTACGTAATTTGTATTTAGACAGCGCCTAACCCTGTGATTCAGAAGCCTCATATCCAGAGAGATCATTGCACCGCAAGTTGCCTCGAATGATCGAGGAAAACTATGAAATAATGATCATTCTGAATAACCGATGGTGATGTATTGTAATCCAAGTCCTAAGCAAGTCACAATTCGCCACGTAGGTGGATGCATCCCTTCAAGTTCAACTCAACCTCCTCAACAAAACACTTTGTGGGAATTTCGCGCTTTATTTGCTTTCCAAAAAACCGTATAATGAGTCGCGTATTTTCGGCCACGGTATGCGGCTGTTGTTGACACAAGTGGTCCATCGTCGCCGCCACCGCCAGAGGAAATTCCATCAGCGCAGCGCATTCGTTCTAGTACTTCACCGTATCCGTCGACCGATGACGCCCTGATTGGCCCCCATTCTTCAAACGACTTTCAAGTATGCATAAACGTCTCAATTACAGCATTTAGTGTGAGTCGTTGGATTTTTTTTTCGCTTCTCCATTGTAATCGGATACTTTTCCCTGGCAAAGCCACACACAGAGCTCCCGTTTTGGAGGGGTTGTGTTTTGGGAGTTCCGCACCCGATTCCAATTCGCCATATGACAGCATGACGTGGAAAAACGTCATATTGTATCATTCGAGACGTCCGTCAAGGTTGTGCGAAAAAAAAAGTTGGACAACCGAAAAAATGAGGTCGGTTCACTGCTGCTGCAGAGCTCACTCCACGTGTGTATTAAAAATTTGCAGCTAAAAAAGGGCAAAATCCTCGCTCGATTTGATGGGAGCCTTAACCACTACTACCACTACACGCGTAACTGCACTTAAGTTTAGGTGTTTTCGATCGTCTCGCCGAAGGCACGGTGGCTTCCTCCAGTCCAGTCTGTCAGAGTTGTGGTGTCTGATCTTACGAAGCTGCACCTGAGTGTGGAGAACCCGGCTGCTGTAACAAACATAAAAGGAGATAATGGATCCCATTTGCACTGCGCCGTTGCCGCCACCACCGCCATCCCTTGTGTATGAAAAAAATCTTGAAGAAGAAACTTTGTTCAAATACTTCACTCTCTCGGACGGAAGCCGCATCGATCGAACGGAGCACGGTGGCCAAATGTTGGGATACGATGTGGGTAACCCTTTCCCCACCCAAAAAGGTTGATGCAGATTTTTTTTTCGCATACCATTTCTTCAAACTGCACATTTTGCTTTGCCGTGTCAGTTTTGCTTTGGCTGCTCGTTTATCTTCATTTTGTTTTTTTTTTTTTGAGTTATCATCATCGACATCGGAGTTGCATTCCGGGGTCGATCGATCACAGAAATGAGTCAGAACCTGTTTTTGACTGTGAGCTGTTTCTTGTCACAAGGTATTCAAACTATACCATGTTGGATGCTGCTTTTGAAGATAATTGTGTGTTTTCATTCTTTGCTCCGTAATGCTTCAAAAATCACGTGAGCTTGATGTACGAAATTGAATTGGAGCGATGATTGAGCTCAATCTGCACAAAGTTGACCGGATTTATTAAAATATAAATGATACATTCTTACTGGCTTTCTTCGCTTTTTGTTATTTTTTATATCCGACGTTTCGATGTTTTATACTTGGCCTTCTTTAAGGATGTAACTGTCTACAACTCTTTATTAGTAGTTGTTTTGAATTTCTTTTGTCTAAGAGGGCCAGCAAAAAAGAATCAAAGTTATGAAAACTGGACTCGAAAAAAGTGAGACACACAAAATAATGTATAAGTTGTGATTGCGTGCACAAAAATAGATGATTTTTCAACCAGGAATAGCATAGAATGTGAACTAAATATACAAAATACGAAATACATAATAAAATTCATCAAAATCGGTTTAGTATTGGCGCATATATTGTCGAAACAATAAAATCTGGTTTTGGAAACTTTGGGCAACCACTTTAAAGAATGATCAGGCTATAACTTTGTTGTTAGCACATCAAAACATCTGAAAATTTGACTTTTTTCATCATAATCAGTTTAGAAATTTTTTAACAATTCAAACAAAAAAACGATGTTTTTCTTATTTTGGGCACTTTTAAACATTTTGAAATCAGTGTGCACTATTTTGATGGTAGAACTGGCAACACTGTACATAAAACTTTGACAGTGTAAAAGTGTTGTGTTAAGCTGTTTTCAGCTATTTTGATTGAATATTTTTAAAGTTAGAGGAGTTTGAATTTCACTGCACCAAAAACCACATCTGCTTATTGTTACATAGTGCTACATGGCTATAATGGTTAGATCACATTGAATGAAATTTTGACACAAAACTTCTACTTACATATTTTACATACAGAAAAAAAATCATTGAAATCGGTTCAGTATCTTTGGCTGGTTGAAACATCAATTTAAAGTCAATTAAATGTTTAAATCAGTGGTAAACCAGATGTCCTAAGAACTGCAGATCCAAGAGATATGGCGGGCTAGGTATGTAGAGTGCGATGAGAGAAATACGAATGTAGGTAATCCGGAAAGGCGCAGGTGGGGCATGGGAGCCTAAGCTTCAACTGTTGATGCAATTAGAGATTACTTAGACTTAGACGTGGGCGATCCAATATATGAAGGGTTATCCAAAACGCTCTGGAGAATTCCCAAAGCGCATTCTAATAAATCTAGTAAGCCTAAGATGCCATTAACAGGAGAAAAATAACAAGATAATATAACAATACATATGGTTTATGTAATGTAAAGCAAAACAACATAACAAAAGAGAACCATTCCAGAACCATTTGATTAAATGTAAACCAGTAGTGAAATTACAATTAAAAACAATTTATTTACGGTACATTTTATTGTTTGAAACCATTTATGTACCATACAATGTACGGTATATTTAAACCCACGTATCAGTATTTAGAACAATTCATTAACAATGAAATGTATGGTTTTGCAAAAAAATATATATGGAGAAAAATATTTTTTTATATTGTTACGATACTTAACAACCTGTATAATATATTGTAAAAATCTTATTTACAATTCACGGTATGGTGTCTACATTATATCTTATTGTTTTTGTATTTTTATTTTTACAGTGGTGTCTATTGTAAAAATAAGGTTCTAAATAGTACTGTTACAATACAAAGTTCGGTTTTTCTACTGTATTTTTTATTCGGGTAGAAAAGTGAAAGCAGCACAAAGGCAACCAATTCGATATATCTGTCAATTGGAATCGCTTACGTAGTGCCCTACCCGGGTAGAGGTGAAGTACTGACTATCAAAACATGATATTGGCTTGATTGACATAAGAGATAAAAGATCAAAAAATAATATCTGAAAAATGCTCCTGGAACTTCTGAACAATATCAAAATTTGATATTTCAAAATCAAACGAACAGCTCGCTGCTATTGGTTAGATCTTACAAAATCTAAATATGATCTGATAATGATGTTTCAGGAGTAAATTTCAGATATTATTTTTTGATCTTTTATCTCTTATGTCAATCAAACCAGTATCACATTTTGATCTCAATATCAAAATATGCCGTTATTGAGCTCTTTTCCTCTACCCGGGTAATGGACAAAATAGCTTTAAATAAGCTTATGTGGTGAAGACTAAAAAAACCATTGCAACTATTAAATTTTTCCTTCCTAGCCTATGTTTTAAGGCTATTCTTTCTAGTTTAAGTACTCTACTCATTTAACTCATTTAACTCTAGTCATTAACTTTTTCATCAGAGTTTTACCTTCTTCTGAACATAAGTTGTTTTTATAATTTTACTGTTTTACTCAACTATCAACTATCAATTTTTTTATCGGAGGTTTTTCCTTCTTCTTAACATAGGCTGTTCTGTCTAGTTTCTAGTTCTTAATTCACTCAAATTGCATTAGAGCTATTCAATTTCATATCGGACTATTTCCTCCCTATAAAATATAGGCTCTTCTTTCTAGCTTAACTGTTATACTCACTATAAGCATTACAGCTATTAAATTTTTCCTTCTTTTAAACATATCGTCCCCTTAATGCTAGAACTAGGTAACTGGTTTTGCGAAATCGCGAGCAATTTGTTTACATCTAAACGTTAACCACAATAAACAAAAGTTTGTCGATTGAACCTACAAAAACACATAATGATGCTTCATTTAAGACCAACAAAGTGTTTGTTTTATAGCAGGATAAGTTTTACCAGCGATTTTTTCCCGTACTTTCCAAAACGAGTTACCTATTCTAGCATTAAGGGGGCGATATGCTGTTCTTCCTTGTTCATTCATCAGAGTTTTTCTTCTGAACAAAGACTGTTCTACTAATTTAACTGTTTTTCTCATTACTTCTATTATTTTTTTTATCGGAGATATATCTTTCTTTCAAATATAGGCTTTTCTTTCTACGTTTTAGCGGACTTAATTGAATTTAATCATGTTAATCATTTGACTTAACAACTCTGATTTTTTTTCTCGGTATAACCATAATTTAGACTTTGAAATACGAAAAAAATATTACTGTGTCTTTCCGAGATGAACTAGCCTAGGGCTAAAAATCTCATTAATACAGATAAAAAAAAATTGACCATTCAAAATCACCCAAAATTCATCGAAGATCATTTCCCTCATACAAACAGTTTCTTACCATCCAGTTCCCTAGCAAATCGTTCAACCTAGCAACCCATTTGGCCTAGTGACCTGTTCGGACCTAACGGCATTCGGCCTAACGACATTCGGCCTAACGGGGTAGAACCCTTCCATACGTTTAATAGAAATCCATTTCATGGCATCAGAGATCATATCATTTATCTGGCTTTTGATTTTTGAGCCTTAATCTCTTGAAAAACAGCTTGGAAAGGCAAAAAGGTTATTGCGACCATAACAAATTGCAAATGCTCCATAGAAAATCAAAAAGCGCTTCCTAAAGTATGAGCATATGTTCCATAAAAATGTGCAATGTTACCCATAAATAATTAAAAACGTTTCATACTTTACAGAAAATTTACCGGTAAACATAAAATTTTCTCATTAAAAGTGCAATTGATTACCAATAAATAATATTAAAAGGTCCCTAATAATATAAAAAAGTAATGTTCCAGAATAAAATACAAATGCTCCATATCAAAATTAAATTGTGCCAATAGTAAATTGAATATTGCTCCATAGAAAAACTTAATTGCACCATAACAAATTTACAATGCACCACAGAAAATGGATAAATGCTCCATATAAAATATGCTACATAACTTTAAACATCTGCACCAGTCATGTAGTGCAATGTAAAGCAATTCAGCATTGCCGAATTCAATACCTAAGGGCAATATGCTATCTATGGAGAATTTTTAGTTTCTCATGGAGCAATTCATTTTTTTATATGGTGCAGTTTGATAACACTTATGGAGCGTCCATCTATTTTCTATGGAGCAATATTTAATTCACTATGGGTGCAATATCATTTTTTATGGAGCATTTGCATTTTATTATGGAACAGTTGTAGTTTATTATGAAATGTTTAAGTATTATTTATTGGTTCAAAATAGCACTAAACCGCCATCTTGGATATTCTGGTTGACATTTTTTGAATCCAGACTTCTTCCCCATATTGCATGGTTTCAGGTCCTAAAACTCCATTAAACAGACGCCATTTTGAATTTTGAAATGCTATCTTGAATATTTTAATCATCGGGCTCCAGATATCTTTTAATTACCAAATATACACATATTGCATGGTTTTAGAGCCTAAAACTCCATCAAACAGCCGTCATCTTGGATATTCTAGTCGCCATTTTTGGACTCTGGACATCTTCCTCATACCAAATATACCCATATTGTATGGTTTTATAGCCTAAAACTATATTAGGCAGGCTGCCATCTTGAATTTTGGGCCGACATCGTGGAATTTCTGGTCTACAGCTAGGTCTACAGTGTTCATTTTCGCATAAAATTCGTCAACCATACTAGAGTGTCCATCCCGGGACGTCCCGGGACAAAAATTCCCGGGATTTAGGCAATTTCGGGATTTCCCGCATCCCGGGATTTAATATTGGATTTCCCGGAGTTCCCGGGAATCCCGGAATGCATTATTTTATGCCGATTATTGGCGTTAAATTTCAAAAATTCTTGATGGAGCCTGCAAGAGGACGATTCAGTTTTTGTTAATAACACATTCTCTTGACGACTTCTATAATTGCACCACAAAATCACGAAATCCTCTGTAACAATCAAGTAAACAAAAATTTTACTCACTCGATAATTATTAAACTTTGTGTGGGCATGTATTGTATGGTTATCCAAATCATCGAGACAATACCTAGTTTACAGAAACATTTTCGCCCCTTTAGAAGCTCAGTCAAAAGTTATAGCAAACAATATCTACATATTCTAAAAGCATTTTGAGCAAATTACATTCATATTTTGCAACTAATCAAAAAAGTTCTGTTAGCTCTCCAGCAGCACATTGCAATTTAGTTTAGGTTCCCTATTATTTATCGAATTTCTGAAACTAAAAAAGCTGTTTTTATGAGTGACTACAACAATAATTCCCCTCCATATTCAACAAAATGGATAGACAATAGCTGACAAATATGGTGTTTCATTTGAAATTTATCTCAATTTCCACCGAAATCTGTATTTCCTAAAAATCCCGGGATCCCGGGATATCCCGGGATATGCTACAATTTTTATCCCGAATCCCGGGACAAGGAAAATGCCCGGGAAATGGACACTCTAAACCATACTAAAGGTTACGAAAATCGTCGTAGTTTGATGTGTCGCATGATGAGGCTTGGTTCAGTTTTATATACGGCCAGTTCCACCGGTGCTGGTCCGGATTACTGAAATGGCCATAACTCCGGAACGCCTCGATCGATTCGAATCCATTTTTGATAACAAACATTGCGGTAAAATTCCGGTTTAATTCGAGCTATAATCGGCCAATGGAAAGTGCCTTAAAAATGAGTAAACTTTTTTAGCGCACAGGCATACACACATACACACATACATACACACATACACATATCACCTCAATTCGTCGAAATGAGTTGATTGGTATATGTGACTTGATCCTCCGAGCCTTCTATCGTAAATTCGTTTTTTGAGTGAACATATAGCATGTCAGTATACTTCGTTGTACGAGAAAGGCAAAAAGGTACAAATATTAAATTTGTTGCGTTGATATCTGGAACATGTTGAAAGATATGAAGTCGGATTCTTCGGAAGCATTGTTGATTTGAATATCAAAAAAAAAAAAACTAAATTGCAGCCTCTGTCACAATGTTCTCCAGTTCGAGTTTATCAATTTCTGCCGGAATTGTTTCCGGATGACCTCCGCAAGTCATTCAGGAAAATCTCGCTAAATTACTCTAAGACTTATTCCTAGGTTTCTTCCTGTGATTCTTCCTAAAAAAACTCTTTTTGAAATTGCTCCAGGGATTCTATCTGCGGTATCTTTAAATATTTTTCTCTGAATTCCACGCAGAATACCTCCTGGAATCATTAAAAGATTGTTTCCTGGAACGAAAGATTTCTCCAGAGATTTCTTCAACATTTTAATTTGGAATTAATCGAGATTCCCAGAATATTTTGCAGGAGCTCTGATATAGAGATTCAACGGAAATTCGATTATTTTGTGCAGGGTTTTTTATGCGGATATTACTCCAGGTATTCGTTTCAGAATTTTATGCTGGGATTCGTATTAGGATCCTCATTTTTTTCAGATATTCCTCCTGGGATTTCTTTAGAGATTCCTCTCGGAATTCTTCTAGGGATTCATCCCAATATCCCTTCAGAGACTTCAACCGAGATTCTTCCAGAGTTTCTTTCAAGGATCTTTTAGGGATACATTTAAAGATTTCACCAGGGAGAAACGGTTTCGGTCTCGTACCTAAATGAATTCTACCTTCGGGGTGCGGACTTGGTGTGATGGTTAGAACAATATCACGCCGAGGGCCTGGGATCGAATCCAATTTCCGACAAACTCACAAATTGTGAGTTCTTCCTTCGGAAGAGAAGTAAAGCATGGGTCCCGAGATGAACTTGCCTAGGGCTAAAAATCTTGTTAATCCAGATAAAAAAAATCTACCCAAGCGGGATTTCTAGTGTACTGAAACGGAAATTCCAGGTACACCGAAAGCTACTAAACGCAAGCCGTTATCATCAATTTTTAGTCCATTTTAATGACCGC